>NW_026975528.1:762352-990164 GCF_030014295.1 Loxodonta africana
CACCAGGCCATTCTTACGAGGTACCTCTGGTTACAGTCACTAGACCTTTCTTCCGAGGTACGTCTAGGTACAGTCACCAGGCCTTCCTTCCTAGGTGCCTCTTGGTACACTCAGCAGGCCTTCCTCCAGAGGTATCTCTGAGTGCAGTCACCAGACCTTCGTTCTGAATTACCTCTGGGTAGTCATCAGGCCTGCCTTCTGAGGTACCTCTGCGTACAGGCAGCGGGTCTTCTTTCTGAGGTAACTCTGGGTACAGTCACCCGGCCTTCCTTCCCATGTAACTCTGGTTACAGTCACCAGGCCTTTCTTCCGAGGTATCTCTGGGTACAGCCACCAGGCATTTCTTACGAGGTATCTCTGGATACAGTCACCAGACCTTCCTTCTGAAGTACCTCTGGGTACAGTCATCACGCCTTTCTTCCAAGGTACCTCTGGGTGCAGTCATCAGGCCTTCCTTCCGAAGTACCTCTGGGTACAGTCACCAGGCCTTCTTTTCGAGTTACCTCTGGGTACAGTCACCATCGCTTCCTCCCGATGTACCTCTGGGTAGAGTCACCAGGCCTTCCTTCCGAGGTACCTCTGGGTACAGTCACCATCACTTCCTTCCGAGGTACCTCTGGGGACAGTCACCCGGCTTTCTTTCTGAGAACCCTCTGAGTAGAGTCACCAGGCTTTTCCCGAGCTAACTCTGGGTACAGTCACCAGGACTTTCTTACGAGGTACCTCTAGGTACAGTCACCAGGCCTTCCTTCCGAGGTACTTCTGGGTACCTTCACCAGCCCTTCCTTCCGAGGTACCTCTGGGTACAATTACCAGGCCTTCCTTCTGAGCTCACAATGGGTACAGTCACGAGGTCTTCCTTCTGAGGTACCTCTGGGTACAGTCACCCGGCCTTCTTTCTCAGTTCCCTTTGGGTACAGTCACCAGGCCTTTCTTCCGAGGTCCCTCTGGGTAGAGTCACCAGGCCATTCTTACGAGGTAACTCTGGGTACAGTCACCGGCTTTCCTTCTGAGGTACCTCTGGGTACACTCACCCGGGCTTATTTCTGAGGTCCCTCTGGGTGCAGTCACCAGGCCGTTCTTCCGAGCTGCCTCTGGGTACAGTCACCAGGCCTTTCTTACGAGGTACCTCTGGGTACAATCACCAGGCCTTCCTTCTGAGTTAGCTCTGGGTACAGTCACCAAGCCTTCCTTCCGAGGCATCTCTGGGTACAGTCACCAGGCCTTCCTCCCGAGGTACCTCTGGGTACAGTCACCAGGACTTCCTTAAGAGGTACCTCTGGGTACACTCAAAGGCCTTCCTTCTGAGGTACCTCTGGGTAAAGTCCCCAGGCCTTCTTCGGAGGTACCTCTGAGTACAGTCACCACGCCTTTCTTCCGAGGTACGTCTGGGTACAATCTCCAGGCCTTCCTTCCGAGGTACCTCTGGGTACAGTCATCAGGCCTTGTTTCCGAGGTGCCTCTGGGTACACTCACCAGGCCGTTCTTAGGAGGTACCTCTGCTTACAGTCTCCAGTTGTTCCTTCTGAGGTACCTATGGGTACAGTCACCAGGCCTTCCTTCAGGGGTACCTCTGGCTACAGTCAAAGGCCTTCCTTCTGAGGTACCTCTGGGTACAGTCACCAGGCCTTCCTTCGGAGGTACCTCTGGGTACAGTCACCAGGCCTTCCTTCAGAGGTACCTCTGGGTACAGTCAAAGTCCTTCCTTCTGAGGTACCTCTGGGTACAGTCATCCGGCCTTGTTTCTCAGTTCCCTCTGGGTACAGTCACCAGGCCTTTCTTCCGAGGTCCCCCTGGGCACAGTCACCAGGCCTTTCTTACGAGGTACCTCTGGGTACAGTCACCAGGCCTTCCTTCTGATTTATCTCTGGGTACAGTCACCAGGCCTTTCTTCCGAGGTACCTCTGTGTACAGTCACCAGGCCTTTCTGCCGAGGTCCCTCTGGGTACAGTCACCGGCCTTCCTTCTGAGGTACCTCTGAGTAGAGTCACCCGGCCGTCTTTCTGAGGTACTTCTGGGTACAGTCACCAGGCCTTCCTCCTGCGGTATCTCTGAGTAAAGTCCCCAGGCCTTCCTTCCGAGGTACCTCTGAGTACAGTCACCAGGACTTCTTTCCGAGGTACCTCTGGGTAAACTTACCATTCCGTTCTTACAAGGTACCTCTGGTTACAGTCTCCAGTCGTTCCTTCTGAGGTACCTATAGGTACAGTCACCAGGCCTTCCTTCAGGGGTACCTCTGGGTACAGTCAAAGGCCTTCCTTGTGAGGTACCTCTGGGTACAGTCTCCAGGCCTTTCTTCCGAGATACCTCTGTGTACCGTACCAGGCCTTCCTTCCCAGGTGTCTCTGGGTAGGGTCACTAATCCTTAATTCCGAGGTACGATACGGTACAGTCACCAGGCCTTCCTTCTGACATACTTCGTGGTACAGTCATCAGGCCTTCCTTCCGAGGCATCTCTGGGTACAATCACCAGGCATTTCTTACAAGGTAACTCCGGGTGCAGTCACCAGGCCTTCCTTCCGTGGTACCTCTGGGTACAGTCTCCAGTCGTTCCTTCTGAGGTACCTCTGGGTACAGTCACCCGGCCTTCTTTCTCAGTTCCCTTTGGGTACAGTCACCAGGCCTTTCTTCCGAGGTCCCTCTGGGTAGATTCACCAGGCCATTCTTACCAGGTAACTCTGGGTACAGTCACCAGGCCTTCCTTCCGAGGTACCTCTGGGTACAGTCACCAGGCCTTCCTTCCCACCTACCTCTGGGTACAGTCACCAGGCTTTCCTTCCGAAGTACCTCTGCGTACAGTCACTGGGTCTTTCTTCCGAGGTAACTCTGGGTACAGTCATTAGGCCTTCTTTCCGACGTACCTCTGGGTACAGTCACCAGGCCTTCCTTCTGAGGTACCTCTGTGTACAGCCACCAGGCCTTCCTTCTGAGGTACCTCTGTGTACCGTCACCAGGCATTTATTACGAGGTACCTTTGGATACAGTCACCAGGCCTTCCTTCTGAAGTAACTCTGGGTACAGTCAACAGGCCTTCCTTCTGAGGTAGATCTGGGTACAGTCACCAGGCCTTCCTTCAGATGTACCTCTGGGTGCAGTAACTAGGCTATCCTTCCCAGGTACCTCTGATTACAGTCACCAGGCCTTCCTTCCGAGGTATCTCTGGGTACAGTCACCAGGCTTTCCTTTCCAGGTACCTCTGGGTGCAGTCACCAGTCCTTCCTTCAGAGGTACCTCTGGTACAGTCGCCTGCCTTCCTTCTGAGGTACCTCTGGTACAGTCACCCGGCCTTCTTTCTGAGGTCCCTCTTGGTACAGTAACCAGGCCTTTCTTCCGAGGTACGTCTGGGTAGTCACGAGGCATACCTTCCGAGGTACCTGTGGGTACAGTCTCCAGGCCTTCCTTTTGAGGTCCCTCTGCGTACAGGCACCGGAACTTCCTTCTGATGTACCTCTGGGTACACTCACCAGGCCTTTCTTCCGAGGTACGTCTGGGTACAGTCTCCAAGCCTTCCTTCGGAGGTACCTCTGGGTACAGTCATCAGGACTTGTTTCCGAGGTACCTCTGGGTACAGTCACCAGGCCTTTCTTCCGAGCTACTTCTGGGTAGTCACCAGGTCTTCTTTCCGGGGTAACTCTCGGTACAGTCAAAAGGCCTTCCTTCCGAGGTAACTCTTGGTAGAGTCACCAGGCCTCCTTCTGAGGTAACTCTGGGTACAGTCACCAGGCCTCCTTCCGAGGTACCTCTGGGTACAGTCACCCGGTCTTCTTTCTGAGGTCCCTCTGGGTACAGTCACCAGGGCTTTCTTCTGAGCTACCTCTGGGCACAGTCACCAGGCCTTTCTTACGCGGTACCTCTGGGTACAGTCACCAGGCCTTCCTTCTGAGTTAGCTCTGGCAACAGTCCCCCAGCCTTCCTTCCGAGGTACCTCTGGGTACAGTCAGCAGGCCTGTCTTCCGAGGCACTAATGAGTACAGTCACCAGGCCTTCCTTCCGAGGTACCTCTGGTTACCATCACCAGGTCTTCCTTCTGAGGTATCTCTGGGTACAGTCTCTAGGTCTTTCTTCTGAGGTTCCTCTGCGTTCAGTCACCAGTCCTTCCTTCTGGTTTACCTCTGGGTACAGTCACCAGGCCTTCCTTCAGAGTTACCTCTGGGTACAGTCACCAGACCTTCCTTTCGACGTACCTCTGGGTACAGTTACCAGTCCTTTCTTCCGAGTTACTTCTGGTACTGTCACGAGGTCTTTCTTCTCAGGTACCTATGAGTAGAGTCACCAGGCCTTTCTTCCGAGGTACGTCCGGGTAGTCACCAGGCCTTCCTTCCGTGTTACCTCTGTGTACAGTCACCAGGCCTTCCTTGGGATTGACCCTGGGTACAGTCACCACGTCTTTCTTCCTAGTTACCACTAGGTACAGTCACCAGACCTTCATTCTGTGGAATCTCTGGGTAAAGTTCCCAAGCCTTTTTTCCGAGGTACCTCTGAGTACAGTCACCAGGACTTCTTTCCGAGGTACCTTTGGGTACAGTCACCAGGCCTTGCTTCCGAGATACCTCTGGGTGCAGTCATCAGGCCTTTCTTACGAGGTACCTTTGGGTACAGTCACCAGGCTTTCCTTCTGAGGTACCTATGGGTGCAGTCACCAGAACTTCCTTCAGGGGTACCTCTGGGTACAGTCACTGGCCTTCCTTCTGAGGTACCTCTGGGTACAGTCACCGGCCTTCCTTCTGAGGTACCTCTGGGTACAGTCACTGGCCTTCCTTCTGAGGTACCTCTGGGTACAGTCACCCAGCCTTCTTTCTGCGGTCCCTCTGGGTACAGTCACCAGGCCTTTCTTACGAGGTACCTCTGGGAACAGTCACCAGGCCTTCCTTCTGAGGTACCTTGGGTACTGTCACCAAGCACTCCTTCCGAGGTACCTCTGGGTACAGAAACCAGGCCTTCCTTCTTAGGTAACTCTGGGTACAGACACCAGGCCTTTCTTTCGCGGTATCTCTGGGTACAGTCAGGAGGACTTCCCTGTGAGTTACCTCTGGGTAGAGTCACCGGCCTTCCTTCTAAGGTCCCTCTGGGTACAGTCACCAGGCCTTTCTTCCGAGCTAACTCTGGGTACAGTCATCAGGCCTTCCTTCTCAGTTAGCTCTGGGTACAGTCAAAAGGCCTTTCTTCCAATGTACCTCTGGGTACTGTCACCAGGACTTCTTTCTGAGGCACTTCTGGGTACAGTCACCAGACCTTCCTTCTGAGGTACCTCTGGGTACCGTCACCAGGTCTTCCTTCTGAGGTACTTCTGGGTACTGTCACCAGGCCTTCCTTCCGAGGCATCTGTGGGTACAGTCACCAGGCATTTCTTACGAGGTACCTCTGGGTACATTCACCAGCCTTTCCTTCTTAGGTACCTTGAGTACTGTCACCAGGTTTCCTTCCCAGGTACCTCTGGGTACAGTCACCAGGCCTTCCTTCTGAGGTACCTCTGAGTACAGTCACCAGGACTACCTTCTAATGTACATCTGGGTACGGTCACAAGGCCTTCCTTCCGACGTACCTCTGGGTACAGTCACTAGGCCTTTCTTCCGAAGTACTTCTGGGTACCGTCACCAGGCTTTCATTCCGAGGTACATCTGGGGAAAATCTCCGGGCCTTCCTTCTGAGGTACCTCTGGGTACAGTGACGAAGTCTTTCTTCCCAGGTATCTCTGGGTACAGTCACCAGGCCTTCCTTCCGAGGTAAATCTGGCTACAGTCACCAGGCCTCCTTCCAAGGTACCTCTGGGTACATTCACCCGGTCTTCTTTCTGAGGTCCCTCTGGGTACAGTCACCAGGCCTTTCTTCTGAGCTAACTCTGGGCACAGTCACTAGGCCTTTCTTCCGAAGTACCTCTGGGTACAGTCACCGGGTCATTCCTCCTAAGTACCTCTGGGTACAATCACCGGGTCATTCTTCCAAAGTACCTCTGGGTACAGTCACCGGGCCTTCCTTTTGAGGTACCTCTGGGTACAGTCACCGGTTTTTCCTTCCGAGGTACCTGTGTGTATATTCACCAGACTTTCCTTCCGAAGTAACTCTGGGTACAGTCACCAGTCCTTTCTTCCGAGCTATATTTGGGTACAGTCACTAGACTTTCCTTCTGAGGTACCTCTGAGTACAGTCACCATGGCTTCCTTTTGAGGTGCCTCTGGGTACAGTCACCAGGCCTTCCTTCACTCGTACCTCTCGGTACAGTCACCAGGGATTCCTTCTGAAGTACCTCGGGCTAGAGTCATCAGGCCTTCCATCTGAGGTACCTCTGCGTACAGGAAGCGGGTCTTTCTACTGAGGTACCTCTGGGTACAGACACCAGGCCTTCCTTCTGAGTGAGCTCTGAGTACAGTCACCAGGCCTTTCTTCCGAGGTACGTCTGGGTAGTAACCAGGCCTTCCTTCCGAGGTACCTCTGGGTACAGTCACCAGGCCTTCGTTCCGATGTACCTCTGGGTACAGTCACCAGGCTTTTCTTAAGAGGTACCTCTGGGTACAGTCACGAGGCTTTCCTTCTGAGTTAGCTCTGGGTACAGTCACCAGGCCTTCCTTCCGAGGTACCTCTGGGTAGAGTCAAAAGGCCTTTCTTCCGAGGTACATCTGGTTACAGTCACTAGGCCTTTCTTCCGAGGTACTTCGGGATGCAGTCACCAGGCCTTCCTTCCGATGTACCTCTGGGTACAATCACCAGGCCTTCCGTCTGAGGTACCTCTGGGTACAGACACGAGGCCTTCCTTCTGAGGTACTTCTGGGTAAAGTCACCAGGTCTTCCTTCCGAGGTGCCTCTGGGTACAGTCATCAGGACTTGTTTCCGAGGTATCTCTGGGTACACTCACCAGGCCGTTCTTACGATGTACCTCTGCTTACAGTCTCCAGTCGTTCCTTCTGAGGTACCTATGGGTACAGTCAAAGGCCTTCCTTCTGAGGTAACTCTGGGTACAGTCACACGGCCTTCTTTCTCAGTTCCCTCTGGGTACAGTCACCAGGCCTTTTTTTACCGAGGTCCCTCTGGGTGCAGTCACCGGCCTTCCTTCTGAGGTACCTCTGAGTAGAGTCACCCGGCCTTCTTTCTGAGGTACCTCTGGGTACAGTCCCCAGGCCTTCCTTCTGCGGTATCTCTGAGTAAAGTCCCCAGGCCTTCCTTCCGAGGTACCTCTGAGTACAGTCACCAGGACTTCTTTCCGAGGTACCTCTGGGTACACTCACCAGGTCGTCCTTACGAGGTACCTCTGGGTACAGTCTCCAGGCTTTCCTTCTGAGGTACCTTTGGGTACAGTCACCAGGCCTTCGTTAAGAGGTACCTCTGGGTACACTCAAAGGCCTTCTTTCTGAGGTACCTCTGGGTAAAGTCCAGAGGCCTTCCTTCCGAGGTACCTCTGGGTAGAGTCAAAAGGCCTTTCTTCCGAGGTACCTCTGCGTACAGTCACTAGGCCTTTCTTCCGAGGTACTTCGCTGTGCAGTCACCACGCCTTCCTTCCAATGTACCTCTGGTTACAATCACCAGGCCTTCCGTCTGAGGTACCTCTGGGTACAGACACGAGGTCTTTCTTCCGAGGTACTTCTGGGTACAGTCATCAGGCCTTCCTTCCGAGGTGCCTCTGGGTACACTCAGCAGGCCTTCCTCCCGAGGTACCTCTGAGTACAGTCACCAGACCTTCCTTCTGAGTTACCTCTGGGTAGAGTCATCAGGCCTACCTTTTGAGGTACCTCTGCATACAGGCAGTGGGTCTTCCTTCTGAGGTAACTCTGGGTACAGTCACCAGGCCTTTCTTTCGAGGTACCTCTGGGTACAGTCATCAGGCCTTCCTTCTGAGGTACCTCTGGGCACAGTCACCAGGCCTTCCTTCTGAAGTACTTCTGGGGAGAGTCACGAGGTCTTTCTTTTGAGGTACCTCTGAGTACAGTCACAAGGCCTTTCTTCCGAGGTACATCTGGGTAGTCACCAGGCCTTCCTTCCTAGGTGCCTCTGGGTACAGTCACCAAGGTTTCCTTCCAAAGTACCTCTGGATGCAGTCACCAGACATATCTTACGGGGTACCTCTGGGTACAGTCACCAGGCTTAACTTCTAAGGTACTTATGTACTGTCACCAGGCATTCCTTCCGAGGTACCTCTGGGTACAGTCACCAGGCCTTTCTTCCGAGGTACTTCTGGTTACCGTCACCAGGCCTTCCTTCAGAGGTACCTCTGGGTACAGTCACTAGGCCTTTTTTCCGAGGTACTTCTGGGTACAGTCACCAGGTCTTCCTTCCGAGGTACTTCTGGGTACAGTCACCAGGCCTTCCTTCCGAGGTGCCTCTGGGTGCAGTCAAAAGGCATTTCTTACGAGGTACCTTTGGGTACAGTCACCAGGCTTAACTTCTGAGGTACTTGGGTACTGTCACCAGCCATTCTTTCCGAGGTACCTCTGGGTACAGTCACCAGGCCTTTCTTCTGAGCTAACTCTGGGCACAGTCACCAGGCCATTCTTACGAGGTACCTCTGGTTACAGTCACTAGACCTTTCTTCGAGGTACGTCTAGGTACAGTCACCAGGCCTTCCTTCCTAGGTGCCTCTTGGTACACTCAGCAGGCCTTCCTCCAGAGGTATCTCTGAGTGCAGTCACCAGACCTTCGTTCTGAATTACCTCTGGGTAGTCATCAGGCCTGCCTTCTGAGGTACCTCTGCGTACAGGCAGCGGGTCTTCTTTCTGAGGTAACTCTGGGTACAGTCACCCGGCCTTCCTTCCCATGTAACTCTGGTTACAGTCACCAGGCCTTTCTTCCGAGGTATCTCTGGGTACAGCCACCAGGCATTTCTTACGAGGTATCTCTGGATACAGTCACCAGACCTTCCTTCTGAAGTACCTCTGGGTACAGTCATCACGCCTTTCTTCCAAGGTACCTCTGGGTGCAGTCATCAGGCCTTCCTTCCGAAGTACCTCTGGGTACAGTCACCAGGCCTTCTTTTCGAGTTACCTCTGGGTACAGTCACCATCGCTTCCTCCGATGTACCTCTGGGTAGAGTCACCAGGCCTTCCTTCCGAGGTACCTCTGGGTACAGTCACCATCACTTCCTTCCGAGGTACCTCTGGGGACAGTCACCCGGCTTTCTTTCTGAGAACCCTCTGAGTAGAGTCACCAGGCTTTTCCCGAGCTAACTCTGGGTACAGTCACCAGGACTTTCTTACGAGGTACCTCTAGGTACAGTCACCAGGCCTTCCTTCCGAGGTACTTCTGGGTACCTTCACCAGCCCTTCCTTCCGAGGTACCTCTGGGTACAATTACCAGGCCTTCCTTCTGAGCTCACAATGGGTACAGTCACGAGGTCTTCCTTCTGAGGTACCTCTGGGTACAGTCACCCGGCCTTCTTTCTCAGTTCCCTTTGGGTACAGTCACCAGGCCTTTCTTCCGAGGTCCCTCTGGGTAGAGTCACCAGGCCATTCTTACGAGGTAACTCTGGGTACAGTCACCGGCTTTCCTTCTGAGGTACCTCTGGGTACACTCACCCGGGCTTATTTCTGAGGTCCCTCTGGGTGCAGTCACCAGGCCGTTCTTCCGAGCTGCCTCTGGGTACAGTCACCAGGCCTTTCTTACGAGGTACCTCTGGGTACAATCACCAGGCCTTCCTTCTGAGTTAGCTCTGGGTACAGTCACCAAGCCTTCCTTCCGAGGCATCTCTGGGTACAGTCACCAGGCCTTCCTCCCGAGGTACCTCTGGGTACAGTCACCAGGACTTCCTTAAGAGGTACCTCTGGGTACACTCAAAGGCCTTCCTTCTGAGGTACCTCTGGGTAAAGTCCCCAGGCCTTCTTCGGAGGTACCTCTGAGTACAGTCACCACGCCTTTCTTCCGAGGTACGTCTGGGTACAATCTCCAGGCCTTCCTTCCGAGGTACCTCTGGGTACAGTCATCAGGCCTTGTTTCCGAGGTGCCTCTGGGTACACTCACCAGGCCGTTCTTAGGAGGTACCTCTGCTTACAGTCTCCAGTTGTTCCTTCTGAGGTACCTATGGGTACAGTCACCAGGCCTTCCTTCAGGGGTACCTCTGGCTACAGTCAAAGGCCTTCCTTCTGAGGTACCTCTGGGTACAGTCACCAGGCCTTCCTTCGGAGGTACCTCTGGGTACAGTCACCAGGCCTTCCTTCAGAGGTACCTCTGGGTACAGTCAAAGTCCTTCCTTCTGAGGTACCTCTGGGTACAGTCATCCGGCCTTGTTTCTCAGTTCCCTCTGGGTACAGTCACCAGGCCTTTCTTCCGAGGTCCCCCTGGGCACAGTCACCAGGCCTTTCTTACGAGGTACCTCTGGGTACAGTCACCAGGCCTTTCTTACGCGGTACCTCTGGGTACAGTCACCAGGCCTTCCTTCTGAGTTAGCTCTGGCAACAGTCCCCCAGCCTTCCTTCCGAGGTACCTCTGGGTACAGTCAGCAGGCCTGTCTTCCGAGGCACTAATGAGTACAGTCACCAGGCCTTCCTTCCGAGGTACCTCTGGTTACCATCACCAGGTCTTCCTTCTGAGGTATCTCTGGGTACAGTCTCTAGGTCTTTCTTCTGAGGTTCCTCTGCGTTCAGTCACCAGTCCTTCCTTCTGGTTTACCTCTGGGTACAGTCACCAGGCCTTCCTTCAGAGTTACCTCTGGGTACAGTCACCAGACCTTCCTTTCGACGTACCTCTGGGTACAGTTACCAGTCCTTTCTTCCGAGTTACTTCTGGTACTGTCACGAGGTCTTTCTTCTCAGGTACCTATGAGTAGAGTCACCAGGCCTTTCTTCCGAGGTACGTCCGGGTAGTCACCAGGCCTTCCTTCCGTGTTACCTCTGTGTACAGTCACCAGGCCTTCCTTGGGATTGACCCTGGGTACAGTCACCACGTCTTTCTTCCTAGTTACCACTAGGTACAGTCACCAGACCTTCATTCTGTGGAATCTCTGGGTAAAGTTCCCAAGCCTTTTTTCCGAGGTACCTCTGAGTACAGTCACCAGGACTTCTTTCCGAGGTACCTTTGGGTACAGTCACCAGGCCTTGCTTCCGAGATACCTCTGGGTGCAGTCATCAGGCCTTTCTTACGAGGTACCTTTGGGTACAGTCACCAGGCTTTCCTTCTGAGGTACCTATGGGTGCAGTCACCAGAACTTCCTTCAGGGGTACCTCTGGGTACAGTCACTGGCCTTCCTTCTGAGGTACCTCTGGGTACAGTCACCGGCCTTCCTTCTGAGGTACCTCTGGGTACAGTCACTGGCCTTCCTTCTGAGGTACCTCTGGGTACAGTCACCCAGCCTTCTTTCTGCGGTCCCTCTGGGTACAGTCACCAGGCCTTTCTTACGAGGTACCTCTGGGAACAGTCACCAGGCCTTCCTTCTGAGGTACCTTGGGTACTGTCACCAAGCACTCCTTCCGAGGTACCTCTGGGTACAGAAACCAGGCCTTCCTTCTTAGGTAACTCTGGGTACAGACACCAGGCCTTTCTTTCGCGGTATCTCTGGGTACAGTCAGGAGGACTTCCCTGTGAGTTACCTCTGGGTAGAGTCACCGGCCTTCCTTCTAAGGTCCCTCTGGGTACAGTCACCAGGCCTTTCTTCCGAGCTAACTCTGGGTACAGTCATCAGGCCTTCCTTCTCAGTTAGCTCTGGGTACAGTCAAAAGGCCTTTCTTCCAATGTACCTCTGGGTACTGTCACCAGGACTTCTTTCTGAGGCACTTCTGGGTACAGTCACCAGACCTTCCTTCTGAGGTACCTCTGGGTACCGTCACCAGGTCTTCCTTCTGAGGTACTTCTGGGTACTGTCACCAGGCCTTCCTTCCGAGGCATCTGTGGGTACAGTCACCAGGCATTTCTTACGAGGTACCTCTGGGTACATTCACCAGCCTTTCCTTCTTAGGTACCTTGAGTACTGTCACCAGGTTTCCTTCCCAGGTACCTCTGGGTACAGTCACCAGGCCTTCCTTCTGAGGTACCTCTGAGTACAGTCACCAGGACTACCTTCTAATGTACATCTGGGTACGGTCACAAGGCCTTCCTTCCGACGTACCTCTGGGTACAGTCACTAGGCCTTTCTTCCGAAGTACTTCTGGGTACCGTCACCAGGCCTTCATTCCGAGGTACATCTGGGGAAAATCTCCGGGCCTTCCTTCTGAGGTACCTCTGGGTACAGTGACGAAGTCTTTCTTCCCAGGTATCTCTGGGTACAGTCACCAGGCCTTCCTTCCGAGGTAAATCTGGCTACAGTCACCAGGCCTCCTTCCAAGGTACCTCTGGGTACATTCACCCGGTCTTCTTTCTGAGGTCCCTCTGGGTACAGTCACCAGGCCTTTCTTCTGAGCTAACTCTGGGCACAGTCACTAGGCCTTTCTTCCGAAGTACCTCTGGGTACAGTCACCGGGTCATTCCTCCTAAGTACCTCTGGGTACAATCACCGGGTCATTCTTCCAAAGTACCTCTGGGTACAGTCACCGGGCCTTCCTTTTGAGGTACCTCTGGGTACAGTCACCGGTTTTTCCTTCCGAGGTACCTGTGTGTATATTCACCAGACTTTCCTTCCGAAGTAACTCTGGGTACAGTCACCAGTCCTTTCTTCCGAGCTATATTTGGGTACAGTCACTAGACTTTCCTTCTGAGGTACCTCTGAGTACAGTCACCATGGCTTCCTTTTGAGGTGCCTCTGGGTACAGTCACCAGGCCTTCCTTCACTCGTACCTCTCGGTACAGTCACCAGGGATTCCTTCTGAAGTACCTCGGGCTAGAGTCATCAGGCCTTCCATCTGAGGTACCTCTGCGTACAGGAAGCGGGTCTTTCTACTGAGGTACCTCTGGGTACAGACACCAGGCCTTCCTTCTGAGTGAGCTCTGAGTACAGTCACCAGGCCTTTCTTCCGAGGTACGTCTGGGTAGTAACCAGGCCTTCCTTCCGAGGTACCTCTGGGTACAGTCACCAGGCCTTCGTTCCGATGTACCTCTGGGTACAGTCACCAGGCTTTTCTTAAGAGGTACCTCTGGGTACAGTCACGAGGCTTTCCTTCTGAGTTAGCTCTGGGTACAGTCACCAGGCCTTCCTTCCGAGGTACCTCTGGGTAGAGTCAAAAGGCCTTTCTTCCGAGGTACATCTGGTTACAGTCACTAGGCCTTTCTTCCGAGGTACTTCGGGATGCAGTCACCAGGCCTTCCTTCCGATGTACCTCTGGGTACAATCACCAGGCCTTCCGTCTGAGGTACCTCTGGGTACAGACACGAGGCCTTCCTTCTGAGGTACTTCTGGGTAAAGTCACCAGGTCTTCCTTCCGAGGTGCCTCTGGGTACAGTCATCAGGACTTGTTTCCGAGGTATCTCTGGGTACACTCACCAGGCCGTTCTTACGATGTACCTCTGCTTACAGTCTCCAGTCGTTCCTTCTGAGGTACCTATGGGTACAGTCAAAGGCCTTCCTTCTGAGGTAACTCTGGGTACAGTCACACGGCCTTCTTTCTCAGTTCCCTCTGGGTACAGTCACCAGGCCTTTTTTTACCGAGGTCCCTCTGGGTGCAGTCACCGGCCTTCCTTCTGAGGTACCTCTGAGTAGAGTCACCCGGCCTTCTTTCTGAGGTACCTCTGGGTACAGTCCCCAGGCCTTCCTTCTGCGGTATCTCTGAGTAAAGTCCCCAGGCCTTCCTTCCGAGGTACCTCTGAGTACAGTCACCAGGACTTCTTTCCGAGGTACCTCTGGGTACACTCACCAGGTCGTCCTTACGAGGTACCTCTGGGTACAGTCTCCAGGCTTTCCTTCTGAGGTACCTTTGGGTACAGTCACCAGGCCTTCGTTAAGAGGTACCTCTGGGTACACTCAAAGGCCTTCTTTCTGAGGTACCTCTGGGTAAAGTCCAGAGGCCTTCCTTCCGAGGTACCTCTGGGTAGAGTCAAAAGGCCTTTCTTCCGAGGTACCTCTGCGTACAGTCACTAGGCCTTTCTTCCGAGGTACTTCGCTGTGCAGTCACCACGCCTTCCTTCCAATGTACCTCTGGTTACAATCACCAGGCCTTCCGTCTGAGGTACCTCTGGGTACAGACACGAGGTCTTTCTTCCGAGGTACTTCTGGGTACAGTCATCAGGCCTTCCTTCCGAGGTGCCTCTGGGTACACTCAGCAGGCCTTCCTCCCGAGGTACCTCTGAGTACAGTCACCAGACCTTCCTTCTGAGTTACCTCTGGGTAGAGTCATCAGGCCTACCTTTTGAGGTACCTCTGCATACAGGCAGTGGGTCTTCCTTCTGAGGTAACTCTGGGTACAGTCACCAGGCCTTTCTTTCGAGGTACCTCTGGGTACAGTCATCAGGCCTTCCTTCTGAGGTACCTCTGGGCACAGTCACCAGGCCTTCCTTCTGAAGTACTTCTGGGGAGAGTCACGAGGTCTTTCTTTTGAGGTACCTCTGAGTACAGTCACAAGGCCTTTCTTCCGAGGTACATCTGGGTAGTCACCAGGCCTTCCTTCCTAGGTGCCTCTGGGTACAGTCACCAAGGTTTCCTTCCAAAGTACCTCTGGATGCAGTCACCAGACATATCTTACGGGGTACCTCTGGGTACAGTCACCAGGCTTAACTTCTAAGGTACTTATGTACTGTCACCAGGCATTCCTTCCGAGGTACCTCTGGGTACAGTCACCAGGCCTTTCTTCCGAGGTACTTCTGGTTACCGTCACCAGGCCTTCCTTCAGAGGTACCTCTGGGTACAGTCACTAGGCCTTTTTTCCGAGGTACTTCTGGGTACAGTCACCAGGTCTTCCTTCCGAGGTACTTCTGGGTACAGTCACCAGGCCTTCCTTCCGAGGTGCCTCTGGGTGCAGTCAAAAGGCATTTCTTACGAGGTACCTTTGGGTACAGTCACCAGGCTTAACTTCTGAGGTACTTGGGTACTGTCACCAGCCATTCTTTCCGAGGTACCTCTGGGTACAGTCACCAGGCCTTTCTTCTGAGCTAACTCTGGGCACAGTCACCAGGCCATTCTTACGAGGTACCTCTGGTTACAGTCACTAGACCTTTCTTCCGAGGTACGTCTAGGTACAGTCACCAGGCCTTCCTTCCTAGGTGCCTCTTGGTACACTCAGCAGGCCTTCCTCCAGAGGTATCTCTGAGTGCAGTCACCAGACCTTCGTTCTGAATTACCTCTGGGTAGTCATCAGGCCTGCCTTCTGAGGTACCTCTGCGTACAGGCAGCGGGTCTTCTTTCTGAGGTAACTCTGGGTACAGTCACCCGGCCTTCCTTCCCATGTAACTCTGGTTACAGTCACCAGGCCTTTCTTCCGAGGTATCTCTGGGTACAGCCACCAGGCATTTCTTACGAGGTATCTCTGGATACAGTCACCAGACCTTCCTTCTGAAGTACCTCTGGGTACAGTCATCACGCCTTTCTTCCAAGGTACCTCTGGGTGCAGTCATCAGGCCTTCCTTCCGAAGTACCTCTGGGTACAGTCACCAGGCCTTCTTTTCGAGTTACCTCTGGGTACAGTCACCATCGCTTCCTCCCGATGTACCTCTGGGTAGAGTCACCAGGCCTTCCTTCCGAGGTACCTCTGGGTACAGTCACCATCACTTCCTTCCGAGGTACCTCTGGGGACAGTCACCCGGCTTTCTTTCTGAGAACCCTCTGAGTAGAGTCACCAGGCTTTTCCCGAGCTAACTCTGGGTACAGTCACCAGGACTTTCTTACGAGGTACCTCTAGGTACAGTCACCAGGCCTTCCTTCCGAGGTACTTCTGGGTACCTTCACCAGCCCTTCCTTCCGAGGTACCTCTGGGTACAATTACCAGGCCTTCCTTCTGAGCTCACAATGGGTACAGTCACGAGGTCTTCCTTCTGAGGTACCTCTGGGTACAGTCACCCGGCCTTCTTTCTCAGTTCCCTTTGGGTACAGTCACCAGGCCTTTCTTCCGAGGTCCCTCTGGGTAGAGTCACCAGGCCATTCTTACGAGGTAACTCTGGGTACAGTCACCGGCTTTCCTTCTGAGGTACCTCTGGGTACACTCACCCGGGCTTATTTCTGAGGTCCCTCTGGGTGCAGTCACCAGGCCGTTCTTCCGAGCTGCCTCTGGGTACAGTCACCAGGCCTTTCTTACGAGGTACCTCTGGGTACAATCACCAGGCCTTCCTTCTGAGTTAGCTCTGGGTACAGTCACCAAGCCTTCCTTCCGAGGCATCTCTGGGTACAGTCACCAGGCCTTCCTCCCGAGGTACCTCTGGGTACAGTCACCAGGACTTCCTTAAGAGGTACCTCTGGGTACACTCAAAGGCCTTCCTTCTGAGGTACCTCTGGGTAAAGTCCCCAGGCCTTCTTCGGAGGTACCTCTGAGTACAGTCACCACGCCTTTCTTCCGAGGTACGTCTGGGTACAATCTCCAGGCCTTCCTTCCGAGGTACCTCTGGGTACAGTCATCAGGCCTTGTTTCCGAGGTGCCTCTGGGTACACTCACCAGGCCGTTCTTAGGAGGTACCTCTGCTTACAGTCTCCAGTTGTTCCTTCTGAGGTACCTATGGGTACAGTCACCAGGCCTTCCTTCAGGGGTACCTCTGGCTACAGTCAAAGGCCTTCCTTCTGAGGTACCTCTGGGTACAGTCACCAGGCCTTCCTTCGGAGGTACCTCTGGGTACAGTCACCAGGCCTTCCTTCAGAGGTACCTCTGGGTACAGTCAAAGTCCTTCCTTCTGAGGTACCTCTGGGTACAGTCATCCGGCCTTGTTTCTCAGTTCCCTCTGGGTACAGTCACCAGGCCTTTCTTCCGAGGTCCCCCTGGGCACAGTCACCAGGCCTTTCTTACGAGGTACCTCTGGGTACAGTCACCAGGCCTTCCTTCTGATTTATCTCTGGGTACAGTCACCAGGCCTTTCTTCCGAGGTACCTCTGTGTACAGTCACCAGGCCTTTCTGCCGAGGTCCCTCTGGGTACAGTCACCGGCCTTCCTTCTGAGGTACCTCTGAGTAGAGTCACCCGGCCGTCTTTCTGAGGTACTTCTGGGTACAGTCACCAGGCCTTCCTCCTGCGGTATCTCTGAGTAAAGTCCCCAGGCCTTCCTTCCGAGGTACCTCTGAGTACAGTCACCAGGACTTCTTTCCGAGGTACCTCTGGGTAAACTTACCATTCCGTTCTTACAAGGTACCTCTGGTTACAGTCTCCAGTCGTTCCTTCTGAGGTACCTATAGGTACAGTCACCAGGCCTTCCTTCAGGGGTACCTCTGGGTACAGTCAAAGGCCTTCCTTGTGAGGTACCTCTGGGTACAGTCTCCAGGCCTTTCTTCCGAGATACCTCTGTGTACCGTACCAGGCCTTCCTTCCCAGGTGTCTCTGGGTAGGGTCACTAATCCTTAATTCCGAGGTACGATACGGTACAGTCACCAGGCCTTCCTTCTG
Organism: Loxodonta africana; assembly: GCF_030014295.1. NCBI lineage: Eukaryota > Metazoa > Chordata > Mammalia > Proboscidea > Elephantidae > Loxodonta > Loxodonta africana. Next base: position 779,712 of record NW_026975528.1, read on the forward strand.
ACATACTTCGTGGTACAGTCATCAGGCCTTCCTTCCGAGGCATCTCTGGGTACAATCACCAGGCATTTCTTACAAGGTAACTCCGGGTGCAGTCACCAGGCCTTCCTTCCGTGGTACCTCTGGGTACAGTCTCCAGTCGTTCCTTCTGAGGTACCTCTGGGTACAGTCACCCGGCCTTCTTTCTCAGTTCCCTTTGGGTACAGTCACCAGGCCTTTCTTCCGAGGTCCCTCTGGGTAGATTCACCAGGCCATTCTTACCAGGTAACTCTGGGTACAGTCACCAGGCCTTCCTTCCGAGGTACCTCTGGGTACAGTCACCAGGCCTTCCTTCCCACCTACCTCTGGGTACAGTCACCAGGCTTTCCTTCCGAAGTACCTCTGCGTACAGTCACTGGGTCTTTCTTCCGAGGTAACTCTGGGTACAGTCATTAGGCCTTCTTTCCGACGTACCTCTGGGTACAGTCACCAGGCCTTCCTTCTGAGGTACCTCTGTGTACAGCCACCAGGCCTTCCTTCTGAGGTACCTCTGTGTACCGTCACCAGGCATTTATTACGAGGTACCTTTGGATACAGTCACCAGGCCTTCCTTCTGAAGTAACTCTGGGTACAGTCAACAGGCCTTCCTTCTGAGGTAGATCTGGGTACAGTCACCAGGCCTTCCTTCAGATGTACCTCTGGGTGCAGTAACTAGGCTATCCTTCCCAGGTACCTCTGATTACAGTCACCAGGCCTTCCTTCCGAGGTATCTCTGGGTACAGTCACCAGGCTTTCCTTTCCAGGTACCTCTGGGTGCAGTCACCAGTCCTTCCTTCAGAGGTACCTCTGGTACAGTCGCCTGCCTTCCTTCTGAGGTACCTCTGGTACAGTCACCCGGCCTTCTTTCTGAGGTCCCTCTTGGTACAGTAACCAGGCCTTTCTTCCGAGGTACGTCTGGGTAGTCACGAGGCATACCTTCCGAGGTACCTGTGGGTACAGTCTCCAGGCCTTCCTTTTGAGGTCCCTCTGCGTACAGGCACCGGAACTTCCTTCTGATGTACCTCTGGGTACACTCACCAGGCCTTTCTTCCGAGGTACGTCTGGGTACAGTCTGCAAGCCTTCCTTCGGAGGTACCTCTGGGTACAGTCATCAGGACTTGTTTCCGAGGTACCTCTGGGTACAGTCACCAGGCCTTTCTTCCGAGCTACTTCTGGGTAGTCACCAGGTCTTCTTTCCGGGGTAACTCTCGGTACAGTCAAAAGGCCTTCCTTCCGAGGTAACTCTTGGTAGAGTCACCAGGCCTCCTTCTGAGGTAACTCTGGGTACAGTCACCAGGCCTCCTTCCGAGGTACCTCTGGGTACAGTCACCCGGTCTTCTTTCTGAGGTCCCTCTGGGTACAGTCACCAGGGCTTTCTTCTGAGCTACCTCTGGGCACAGTCACCAGGCCTTTCTTACGCGGTACCTCTGGGTACAGTCACCAGGCCTTCCTTCTGAGTTAGCTCTGGCAACAGTCCCCCAGCCTTCCTTCCGAGGTACCTCTGGGTACAGTCAGCAGGCCTGTCTTCCGAGGCACTAATGAGTACAGTCACCAGGCCTTCCTTCCGAGGTACCTCTGGTTACCATCACCAGGTCTTCCTTCTGAGGTATCTCTGGGTACAGTCTCTAGGTCTTTCTTCTGAGGTTCCTCTGCGTTCAGTCACCAGTCCTTCCTTCTGGTTTACCTCTGGGTACAGTCACCAGGCCTTCCTTCAGAGTTACCTCTGGGTACAGTCACCAGACCTTCCTTTCGACGTACCTCTGGGTACAGTTACCAGTCCTTTCTTCCGAGTTACTTCTGGTACTGTCACGAGGTCTTTCTTCTCAGGTACCTATGAGTAGAGTCACCAGGCCTTTCTTCCGAGGTACGTCCGGGTAGTCACCAGGCCTTCCTTCCGTGTTACCTCTGTGTACAGTCACCAGGCCTTCCTTGGGATTGACCCTGGGTACAGTCACCACGCCTTTCTTCCTAGTTACCACTAGGTACAGTCACCAGACCTTCATTCTGTGGAATCTCTGGGTAAAGTTCCCAAGCCTTTTTTCCGAGGTACCTCTGAGTACAGTCACCAGGACTTCTTTCCGAGGTACCTTTGGGTACAGTCACCAGGCCTTGCTTCCGAGATACCTCTGGGTGCAGTCATCAGGCCTTTCTTACGAGGTACCTTTGGGTACAGTCACCAGGCTTTCCTTCTGAGGTACCTATGGGTGCAGTCACCAGAACTTCCTTCAGGGGTACCTCTGGGTACAGTCACTGGCCTTCCTTCTGAGGTACCTCTGGGTACAGTCACCGGCCTTCCTTCTGAGGTACCTCTGGGTACAGTCACTGGCCTTCCTTCTGAGGTACCTCTGGGTACAGTCACCCAGCCTTCTTTCTGCGGTCCCTCTGGGTACAGTCACCAGGCCTTTCTTACGAGGTACCTCTGGGAACAGTCACCAGGCCTTCCTTCTGAGGTACCTTGGGTACTGTCACCAAGCACTCCTTCCGAGGTACCTCTGGGTACAGAAACCAGGCCTTCCTTCTTAGGTAACTCTGGGTACAGACACCAGGCCTTTCTTTCGCGGTATCTCTGGGTACAGTCAGGAGGACTTCCCTGTGAGTTACCTCTGGGTAGAGTCACCGGCCTTCCTTCTAAGGTCCCTCTGGGTACAGTCACCAGGCCTTTCTCCCGAGCTAACTCTGGGTACAGTCATCAGGCCTTCCTTCTCAGTTAGCTCTGGGTACAGTCAAAAGGCCTTTCTTCCAATGTACCTCTGGGTACTGTCACCAGGACTTCTTTCTGAGGCACTTCTGGGTACAGTCACCAGACCTTCCTTCTGAGGTACCTCTGGGTACCGTCACCAGGTCTTCCTTCTGAGGTACTTCTGGGTACTGTCACCAGGCCTTCCTTCCGAGGCATCTGTGGGTACAGTCACCAGGCATTTCTTACGAGGTACCTCTGGGTACATTCACCAGCCTTTCCTTCTTAGGTACCTTGAGTACTGTCACCAGGTTTCCTTCCCAGGTACCTCTGGGTACAGTCACCAGGCCTTCCTTCTGAGGTACCTCTGAGTACAGTCACCAGGACTACCTTCTAATGTACATCTGGGTACGGTCACAAGGCCTTCCTTCCGACGTACCTCTGGGTACAGTCACTAGGCCTTTCTTCCGAAGTACTTCTGGGTACCGTCACCAGGCCTTCATTCCGAGGTACATCTGGGGAAAATCTCCGGGCCTTCCTCCTGAGGTACCTCTGGGTACAGTGACGAAGTCTTTCTTCCCAGGTATCTCTGGGTACAGTCACCAGGCCTTCCTTCCGAGGTAAATCTGGCTACAGTCACCAGGCCTCCTTCCAAGGTACCTCTGGGTACATTCACCCGGTCTTCTTTCTGAGGTCCCTCTGGGTACAGTCACCAGGCCTTTCTTCTGAGCTAACTCTGGGCACAGTCACTAGGCCTTTCTTCCGAAGTACCTCTGGGTACAGTCACCGGGTCATTCCTCCTAAGTACCTCTGGGTACAATCACCGGGTCATTCTTCCAAAGTACCTCTGGGTACAGTCACCGGGCCTTCCTTTTGAGGTACCTCTGGGTACAGTCACCGGTTTTTCCTTCCGAGGTACCTGTGTGTATATTCACCAGACTTTCCTTCCGAAGTAACTCTGGGTACAGTCACCAGTCCTTTCTTCCGAGCTATATTTGGGTACAGTCACTAGACTTTCCTTCTGAGGTACCTATGGGTACAGTCACCAGTCCTTTCTTCCGAGTTACTTCTGGGTACTGTCACGAGGTCTTTCTTCTGAGGTACCTCTGAGTACAGTCACCATGGCTTCCTTTTGAGGTGCCTCTGGGTACAGTCACCAGGCCTTCCTTCACTCGTACCTCTCGGTACAGTCACCAGGGATTCCTTCTGAAGTACCTCGGGCTAGAGTCATCAGGCCTTCCATCTGAGGTACCTCTGCGTACAGGAAGCGGGTCTTTCTACTGAGGTACCTCTGGGTACAGACACCAGGCCTTCCTTCTGAGTGAGCTCTGAGTACAGTCACCAGACCTTTCTTCCGAGGTACGTCTGGGTAGTAACCAGGCCTTCCTTCCGAGGTACCTCTGGGTACAGTCACCAGGCCTTCGTTCCGATGTACCTCTGGGTACAGTCACCAGGCTTTTCTTAAGAGGTACCTCTGGGTACAGTCACGAGGCTTTCCTTCTGAGTTAGCTCTGGGTACAGTCACCAGGCCTTCCTTCCGAGGTACCTCTGGGTAGAGTCAAAAGGCCTTTCTTCCGAGGTACATCTGGTTACAGTCACTAGGCCTTTCTTCCGAGGTACTTCGGGATGCAGTCACCAGGCCTTCCTTCCGATGTACCTCTGGGTACAATCACCAGGCCTTCCGTCTGAGGTACCTCTGGGTACAGACACGAGGCCTTCCTTCTGAGGTACTTCTGGGTAAAGTCACCAGGTCTTCCTTCCGAGGTGCCTCTGGGTACAGTCATCAGGACTTGTTTCCGAGGTATCTCTGGGTACACTCACCAGGCCGTTCTTACGATGTACCTCTGCTTACAGTCTCCAGTCGTTCCTTCTGAGGTACCTATGGGTACAGTCAAAGGCCTTCCTTCTGAGGTAACTCTGGGTACAGTCACACGGCCTTCTTTCTCAGTTCCCTCTGGGTACAGTCACCAGGCCTTTTTTTACCGAGGTCCCTCTGGGTGCAGTCACCGGCCTTCCTTCTGAGGTACCTCTGAGTAGAGTCACCCGGCCTTCTTTCTGAGGTACCTCTGGGTACAGTCCCCAGGCCTTCCTTCTGCGGTATCTCTGAGTAAAGTCCCCAGGCCTTCCTTCCGAGGTACCTCTGAGTACAGTCACCAGGACTTCTTTCCGAGGTACCTCTGGGTACACTCACCAGGTCGTCCTTACGAGGTACCTCTGGGTACAGTCTCCAGGCTTTCCTTCTGAGGTACCTTTGGGTACAGTCACCAGGCCTTCGTTAAGAGGTACCTCTGGGTACACTCAAAGGCCTTCTTTCTGAGGTACCTCTGGGTAAAGTCCAGAGGCCTTCCTTCCGAGGTACCTCTGGGTAGAGTCAAAAGGCCTTTCTTCCGAGGTACCTCTGCGTACAGTCACTAGGCCTTTCTTCCGAGGTACTTCGCTGTGCAGTCACCACGCCTTCCTTCCAATGTACCTCTGGTTACAATCACCAGGCCTTCCGTCTGAGGTACCTCTGGGTACAGACACGAGGTCTTTCTTCCGAGGTACTTCTGGGTACAGTCATCAGGCCTTCCTTCCGAGGTGCCTCTGGGTACACTCAGCAGGCCTTCCTCCCGAGGTACCTCTGAGTACAGTCACCAGACCTTCCTTCTGAGTTACCTCTGGGTAGAGTCATCAGGCCTACCTTTTGAGGTACCTCTGCATACAGGCAGTGGGTCTTCCTTCTGAGGTAACTCTGGGTACAGTCACCAGGCCTTTCTTTCGAGGTACCTCTGGGTACAGTCATCAGGCCTTCCTTCTGAGGTACCTCTGGGCACAGTCACCAGGCCTTCCTTCTGAAGTACTTCTGGGGAGAGTCACGAGGTCTTTCTTTTGAGGTACCTCTGAGTACAGTCACAAGGCCTTTCTTCCGAGGTACATCTGGGTAGTCACCAGGCCTTCCTTCCTAGGTGCCTCTGGGTACAGTCACCAAGGTTTCCTTCCAAAGTACCTCTGGATGCAGTCACCAGACATATCTTACGGGGTACCTCTGGGTACAGTCACCAGGCTTAACTTCTAAGGTACTTATGTACTGTCACCAGGCATTCCTTCCGAGGTACCTCTGGGTACAGTCACCAGGCCTTTCTTCCGAGGTACTTCTGGTTACCGTCACCAGGCCTTCCTTCAGAGGTACCTCTGGGTACAGTCACTAGGCCTTTTTTCCGAGGTACTTCTGGGTACAGTCACCAGGTCTTCCTTCCGAGGTACTTCTGGGTACAGTCACCAGGCCTTCCTTCCGAGGTGCCTCTGGGTGCAGTCAAAAGGCATTTCTTACGAGGTACCTTTGGGTACAGTCACCAGGCTTAACTTCTGAGGTACTTGGGTACTGTCACCAGCCATTCTTTCCGAGGTACCTCTGGGTACAGTCACCAGGCCTTTCTTCTGAGCTAACTCTGGGCACAGTCACCAGGCCATTCTTACGAGGTACCTCTGGTTACAGTCACTAGACCTTTCTTCCGAGGTACGTCTAGGTACAGTCACCAGGCCTTCCTTCCTAGGTGCCTCTTGGTACACTCAGCAGGCCTTCCTCCAGAGGTATCTCTGAGTGCAGTCACCAGACCTTCGTTCTGAATTACCTCTGGGTAGTCATCAGGCCTGCCTTCTGAGGTACCTCTGCGTACAGGCAGCGGGTCTTCTTTCTGAGGTAACTCTGGGTACAGTCACCCGGCCTTCCTTCCCATGTAACTCTGGTTACAGTCACCAGGCCTTTCTTCCGAGGTATCTCTGGGTACAGCCACCAGGCATTTCTTACGAGGTATCTCTGGATACAGTCACCAGACCTTCCTTCTGAAGTACCTCTGGGTACAGTCATCACGCCTTTCTTCCAAGGTACCTCTGGGTGCAGTCATCAGGCCTTCCTTCCGAAGTACCTCTGGGTACAGTCACCGGGTCTTTCTTCCAAAGTACCTCTGGGTATAGGCACCGGGCCTTCCTTTCGAGGTACCTCTGGGTACAGTCACCAGGGATTTCTTCTGGGGTACCTCTGGGTACAGTCACCAGGCCTTCATTCCGAGGTACCTCTGGGTACAGTCAGCAGGATTTTCTTAAGAGGTACCTCTGGGTACACTCACGAGGCTTTCTTTCTGAGTTAGCTCTGTGTACAGTCACCAGGCCTTCCTTCCGAGGTACCTCTGGGTAGAGTCAAAAGGCCTTTCTTCCGAGGTACCTCTGCGTACAGTCACTAGGCCTTTCTTCCGAGGTACTTCGCGGTGCAGTCACCAGGCCTTACTTCCAATGTACCTCTGGGTAAAATAATCAGGCCTTCCGTCTGAGCTACCTCTGGGTACAGACACGAGGTCTTTCTTCCGAGGTACCTCTGGGTACAGTCTCTAGGCCTTTCTTCCGAGGTACCTCTGGGTACAGTCACCAGGCCTTCCTTCCGAGGTTCCTCTGGGTACACTCAGCAGGCCTTCCTCCCGAGGTACTTCTGAGTACAGTCACCAGGCCTTCCTTCCGAGGTACCTCTGGGTACAGTTACCAAGCTTTCTTTCCAGGGTACCTCTGGGTGCAGTCACCAGGCATTTCTTACGAGGTACCTCCTGGTAGAGTCACCAGGCTTAACTTCTGAGGTACTTGGGTATTGTCACCAGGCATTCCTTCCGAGGTCCCTCTGGGTACAGTCACCACGCCTTTCTTCCGAGATACCTCTGGTTCCAGTCACCAGGCCTTCCTTCCGAGGTACCTCTGGGTACAATCACCAGGTTTTCCTTCTGAGGTCTCTCTGGGTACAGACACGAGGTCTTTCTTCCGAGGTACCTCTGGGTACAGTCACTAGGCCTTCCTTCCGAGGTACCTCTGTGTACAGTCACCAGGCCTCCCTTCCGATGTACCTCTGGGTACAATCACCAGGCCTTCTTTCTGAGGTACCTCTGAGTACACTCATGAGGTCTTCCTTCCGAGGTACCTCTGGGTACAGTCATCAGGCCTTGTTTTCGAGGTACCTCTGGGTACACTCACCAGGCCGTTCTTAGGAGGTACCTCTGGTTACAGTCTCCAGTTGTTCTTTCTGAGGTACCTATGGGTACAGTCACCAGGCCTTCCTTCAGGGGTACCTCTGGGTACAGTCAAAGGCCTTCCTTGTGAGGTACCTCTGGGTACAGTCATCAGGCCTTCTCTCCGAGGTACCTCTGGGTACAGTCACGAGGCCTTCCTTCCGAGGAACCTCTGGTTACAGGCACCAGGTCTTCCTTCTGAGGTACTTGTCCGTACCCTCACCAGGCCTTACTTCTGAGGTACCTCTGGTTACAGTCACCAGGCCTCTCCTACGAGGTATCTCTGGGTACAATCACCAGGCCTTCCTTTGAGTTAGCTCTGGGTACAGTCACTACGCCTTCCTTCCGACGTACCTCTTGGTAGAGTCAAAAGGCATTTTTTCCGAGGTACCTCTGGGTAGAGTCACCAGGTCTTCCTTCCACGGAACCTCTAGGTACAATCACCAGGCCTTCCTTCTCAGGTACCTCTGGGTACAGTCACCAGGTCTTCCTTCCGAGGTACCTCTGGGTACAGTCATTAGGCCTTCCTTCTGAGGTACCTCTGCGTACAGGCACCGGGTCTTCTTTCTGAGGTACCTCTGGGTACAGTCAACAGGCCTTCCTGCGGAGGTATCTCTGGGTACAGTGACCAGGCATTTCTTAGGAGGTACCGCTGGGTACAGTCACCAGGCCTTCCTTCTGAGGTACCTCTGGGTACAGTCAACAGGCCTTCCTTCCGAGGTACCTCTGGGTACCGTCACCTGGCCTTCCTTCCGACGTACCTCTGGGTAAAGTCACCGGGCCTTCCTTCTGATGTACCTCTGTGTAGAGTCACCAGGCCTTCCTTCCGCGGTAACTCCGAGTACAATCACCTGGCCTTTCTTCCGAGGCACGCTTGGGTACAGTCACCAGACCTTCCTTTTTAGTTACTTCTGGGTACTGTCACCAGGCCTTTCTTCTGAGGTCCCTCTGGGTAGAGTCACCAGGCCTTTCTTACGAGGTAACTCTCGGTACAGTCACCGGCTTTCCTTCTGAGGTACCTCTGGGTACACTCACCCGGGCTTATTTCTGAGGTCCCTCTGGGTGCAGTCACCAGGCCGTTCTTCCGAGATGCCTCTGGGTACAGTTACCAGGCCTTTCCTCCAAGCTAACTCTGGAACAGTCAACAGGCCTTCCTTCCGAGGTACGTCTGGGTAGTCACCAGGTCTTCTTTCCGGGGTAACTCTCGGTACAGTCAAAAGGCCTTCCTTCCGAGGTAAATCTGGGTACAGTCACCAGGCCTCCTTCCGAGGTACCTCTGGGTACAGTCACCCGGTCTTCTTTCTGAGGTCCCTCTGGGTACAGTCACCAGGGCTTTCTTCTGAGCTAACTCTGGGCACAGTCACCAGGCCTTTCTTACGAGGTACCTCTGGGTACAGTCAGCAGGCCTGTCTTCCGAGGCACTAATGAGTACAGTCACCAGGCCTTCCTTCCGAGGTACCTCTGGTTACAATCACCAGGTCTTCCTTCTGAGGTATCTCTGGGTACAGTCTCTAGGTCTTTCTTCTGAGGTTCCTCTGCGTTCAGTCACCAGGCCTTCCTTCCGGGTTACCTCTGGGTACAGTCACCAGGCCTTCCTTCCGAGGTACTTTTGGGTACAGTCACCAGGCCTTCCTTCAGAGTTACCTCTGGGTACAGTCACCAGACCTTACTTTCGAGGTACCTCTGGGTACAGTTACCAGTCCTTTCTTCCGAGTTACTTCTGGTACTGTCACGAGGTCTTTCTTCTCAGGTACCTATGAGTACAGTCACCAGGCCTTTCTTCCGAGGTACGTCTGGGTAGTCACCAGGCCTTCCTTCCGTGTTACCTCTGGGTACAGTCACCAGGCCTTCCTTGGGATTTACCCTGGGTACAGTCACCACGCCTTTCTTCCCAGTTACCACTAGGTACAGTCACCAGACCTTCATTCTGAGGTATCTCTGGGTAAAGTTCCCAAGCCTTCTTTCCGAGGTACCACTGAGTACAGTCACCAGGACTTCTTTCCGAGGTACCTTTGGGTACAGTCACCAGGGATTCCTTCTGAAGTACCTCTGGGTAGAGTCATCAGGCCTTCCTTCTGAGGTACCTCTGCGTACAGGAAGCGGGTCTTCCTACTGAGGTAACTCTGGGTACAGTCACCAGGCCTTCCTTCTGAGTGAGCTCTGAGTACAGTCACCAGGCCTTTCTTCCGAGGTACGTCCGGGTAGTAAACAGGCCTTCCTTCCGAGGTACATCTAGGTACAGTCACCAGGCCTTCCTTCTGAGGTACCTCTGCGTACAGGCACCGGGTCTTCTTTCTGAGGTACCTCTGGGTACAGTCAACAGGCCTTCCTGCGGAGGTATCTCTGGGTACAGTGACCAGGCATTTCTTAGGAGGTACCGCTGGGTACAGTCACCAGGCCTTCCTTCTGAGGTACCTCTGGGTACAGTCAACAGGCCTTCCTTCCGAGGTACCTCTGGGTACAGTCACCTGGCCTTCCTTCCGACGTACCTCTGGGTAAAGTCACCGGGCCTTCCTTCTGATGTACCTCTGTGTAGAGTCACCAGGCCTTCCTTCCGCGGTAACTCCGAGTACAATCACCTGGCCTTTCTTCCGAGGCACGCTTGGGTACAGTCACCAGACCTTCCTTTTTAGTTACTTCTGGGTACTGTCACCAGGCCTTTCTTCCGAGGTCCCTCTGGGTAGAGTCACCAGGCCTTTCTTACGAGGTAACTCTCGGTACAGTCACCGGCTTTCCTTCTGAGGTACCTCTGGGTACACTCACCCGGGCTTATTTCTGAGGTCCTTCTGGGTGCAGTCACCAGGCCGTTCTTCCGAGATGCCTCTGGGTACAGTTACCAGGCCTTTCCTCCGAGCTAACTCTGGAACAGTCAACAGGCCTTCCTTCCGAGGTACGTCTGGGTAGTCACCAGGCCTTCCTTCCGTGTTACCTCTGGGTACAGTCACCAGGCCTTCCTTGGGATTTACCCTGGGTACAGTCACCACGCCTTTCTTCCCAGTTACCACTAGGTACAGTCACCAGACCTTCATTCTGAGGTATCTCTGGGTAAAGTTCCCAAGCCTTCTTTCCGAGGTACCACTGAGTACAGTCACCAGGACTTCTTTCCGAGGTACCTTTGGGTACAGTCACCAGGCCTTGCTTCCGAGATACCTCTGGGTGCAGTCATCAGGCCTTTCTTACGAGGTACCTCTGGGTAAAGTCACCAGGCTTTCCTTCTGAGGTACCTATGGGTGCAGTCACCAGAACTTCCTTCAGAGGTACCGCTGGGTACAGTCACCGGCCTTCCTTCTGAGGTACCTCTGGGTACAGTCACCCGGCCTTCTTTCTGCGGTCCCTCTGGGTACAGTCACCAGGCCTTTCTTACGAGGTACCTCTGGGAACAGTCACCAGGCTTTCCTTCTGAGGTACCTTGGGTACTGTCACCAAGCACTCCTTCCGAGGTACCTCTGGGTACAGTCACCAGGCCTTCCTTCAGGGGTACCTCTGGGTACAGTCAAAGGCCTTCCTTCTGAGGTACCTGTGGGTACAGTCACCAGGCCTTCCTTCAGGGGTACCTCTGGGTACAGTCACTAGGCCTTCATTCCGAGGTACCTCTGGGTGCAGTCACCAGGCCTTAGTTTCAATGTACCTCTGGGTACAGTCACCAGGCTTTTCTTCAGAGGTACCTCTGGGTACAGTCACGAGGCTTTCCGTCTGAGTTAGCTCTGGGTACAGTCACCAGGCCTCCTTCCGAGGTACCTCTGGGTAGAGTCTAACGGTCTTTTTTCCGAGGTACCTCTGGGTACAGTCACTAGGCCTTTCTTCCGAGGTACTTCTGGGTACAGTCACCAGGCCTTCCTTCCGAGGTGCCACTGAGTACAGTCAGCAGGCCTTCCTCCCGAGGTACCTCTGAGTACAGTCACCAGACCTTCCTTCTGAGGTACCTCTGGGTAGAGTCAGCAGGCCTTCCTTCTGAGGTACCTCTGCCTACAGGCACCGGGTTTTCCTTCTGAGGAAACTCTGGGTACAGTCACCAGGCCTTCCTTCCCACGTACCGCTGGTTACAGTCACCAGGCCTTTTCCGAGGTATTTCTGGTATAGCCACCAGGCATTTCTTACGATGTACCTCTGGGTACAGTCACCAGGACTTCCTTCCAAGGTACCTCTGGGTACAGTCATCGGCCTTCCTTTCGAAGTACCTCTGGGTACAGTTACCGGGCCTTTCCTCCGAGGTACCTCTGGGAACACTCACCAGGCCTTCTTTTCGAGGTACCTCTGGGTACAGTCACCATCGCTTCCTTCCGATGTACCTCTGGGTAGAGTCACCAGGCCTTCCTTCCGAGGTACCTCTGGGTACAGTCACCATCATTTCCTTCCGAGGTACCTCTGGGGACAGTCACCCGGCCTTCTTTCTGAGGTCCCTCTGGGTACAGTCACTCGGCCTTTCTTCCGAGGTACGTCTGGGTAGTCACCAGGCCTTCCTTCTGTGTTAACTCTATGTACAGTCACCACGCCTTCCTTTTGAGGTGCCTCTGGGTACAGTCACCAGGCCTTCCTTTACACGTACGTCTGGGTACAGTCACCAGGCCTTCCTTCCGAAGTACCTCTGGGTACAGTCACCGGGTCTTTCTTCCAAAGTACCTCTGCGTATAGGCACCGGGCCTTCCTTTCGAGGTACCTCTGGGTACAGTCACCAGGCTTAACTTCTCAGGTACTTGGGTTCTGTCACCAGGCATTCCTTCCAAGGTACCTCTGGGTACACTCACCAGGCCTTTTTTCCGCGGTACCTCTGAGTACAGTCACCAGGCATTCCTTCTCAGGTACCTCTGGGTACAGTCACCAGGTCTTGCTTCTGAGATACCTCTGGGTACAGTCACCAGGCCTTTCTTCCGAGGTACGTCTAGGTACAGTCTCCAGGCCTTCCTTCCGAAGTACCTGTGGGTACAGTCATCAGGACTAGTTTCCGAGGTACCTCTGGGTACACTCACCAGGCCGTTCTTACGAGGTACCTCTGGTTACAGTCTCCAGTCGTTCCTTCTGAGGTACCTATAGGTACAGTCACCAGGCCTTCCTTCAGGGGTACCTCTGGGTACAGTCAAAGGCCTTCCTTGTGAGGTACCTCTGGGTACAGTCTCCAGGCCTTTCTTCCGAGATACCTCTGTGTACCGTACCAGGCCTTCCTTCCCAGGTGTCTCTGGGTAGGGTCACTAATCCTTAATTCCGAGGTACGATACGGTACAGTCACCAGGCCTTCCTTCTGACATACTTCGTGGTACAGTCATCAGGCCTTCCTTCCGAGGCATCTCTGGGTACAATCACCAGGCATTTCTTACAAGGTAACTCCGGGTGCAGTCACCAGGCCTTCCTTCCGTGGTACCTCTGGGTACAGTCTCCAGTCGTTCCTTCTGAGGTATCTCTGGGTACAGTCACCCGGCCTTCTTTCTCAGTTCCCTTTGGGTACAGTCACCAGGCCTTTCTTCCGAGGTCCCTCTGGGTAGATTCACCAGGCCATTCTTACCAGGTAACTCTGGGTACAGTCACCAGGCCTTCCTTCCGAGGTACCTCTGGGTACAGTCACCAGGCCTTCCTTCCCACCTACCTCTGGGTACAGTCACCAGGCTTTCCTTCCGAAGTACCTCTGCGTACAGTCACTGGGTCTTTCTTCCGAGGTAACTCTGGGTACAGTCATTAGGCCTTCTTTCCGACGTACCTCTGGGTACAGTCACCAGGCCTTCCTTCTGAGGTACCTCTGTGTACAGCCACCAGGCCTTCCTTCTGAGGTACCTCTGTGTACCGTCACCAGGCATTTATTACGAGGTACCTTTGGATACAGTCACCAGGCCTTCCTTCTGAAGTAACTCTGGGTACAGTCAACAGGCCTTCCTTCTGAGGTAGATCTGGGTACAGTCACCAGGCCTTCCTTCAGATGTACCTCTGGGTGCAGTAACTAGGCTATCCTTCCCAGGTACCTCTGATTACAGTCACCAGGCCTTCCTTCCGAGGTATCTCTGGGTACAGTCACCAGGCTTTCCTTTCCAGGTACCTCTGGGTGCAGTCACCAGTCCTTCCTTCAGAGGTACCTCTGGTACAGTCGCCTGCCTTCCTTCTGAGGTACCTCTGGTACAGTCACCCGGCCTTCTTTCTGAGGTCCCTCTTGGTACAGTAACCAGGCCTTTCTTCCGAGGTACGTCTGGGTAGTCACGAGGCATACCTTCCGAGGTACCTGTGGGTACAGTCTCCAGGCCTTCCTTTTGAGGTCCCTCTGCGTACAGGCACCGGAACTTCCTTCTGATGTACCTCTGGGTACACTCACCAGGCCTTTCTTCCGAGGTACGTCTGGGTACAGTCTCCAAGCCTTCCTTCGGAGGTACCTCTGGGTACAGTCATCAGGACTTGTTTCCGAGGTACCTCTGGGTACAGTCACCAGGCCTTTCTTCCGAGCTACTTCTGGGTAGTCACCAGGTCTTCTTTCCGGGGTAACTCTCGGTACAGTCAAAAGGCCTTCCTTCCGAGGTAACTCTTGGTAGAGTCACCAGGCCTCCTTCTGAGGTAACTCTGGGTACAGTCACCAGGCCTCCTTCCGAGGTACCTCTGGGTACAGTCACCCGGTCTTCTTTCTGAGGTCCCTCTGGGTACAGTCACCAGGGCTTTCTTCTGAGCTACCTCTGGGCACAGTCACCAGGCCTTTCTTACGCGGTACCTCTGGGTACAGTCACCAGGCCTTCCTTCTGAGTTAGCTCTGGCAACAGTCCCCCAGCCTTCCTTCCGAGGTACCTCTGGGTACAGTCAGCAGGCCTGTCTTCCGAGGCACTAATGAGTACAGTCACCAGGCCTTCCTTCCGAGGTACCTCTGGTTACCATCACCAGGTCTTCCTTCTGAGGTATCTCTGGGTACAGTCTCTAGGTCTTTCTTCTGAGGTTCCTCTGCGTTCAGTCACCAGTCCTTCCTTCTGGTTTACCTCTGGGTACAGTCACCAGGCCTTCCTTCAGAGTTACCTCTGGGTACAGTCACCAGACCTTCCTTTCGACGTACCTCTGGGTACAGTTACCAGTCCTTTCTTCCGAGTTACTTCTGGTACTGTCACGAGGTCTTTCTTCTCAGGTACCTATGAGTAGAGTCACCAGGCCTTTCTTCCGAGGTACGTCCGGGTAGTCACCAGGCCTTCCTTCCGTGTTACCTCTGTGTACAGTCACCAGGCCTTCCTTGGGATTGACCCTGGGTACAGTCACCACGCCTTTCTTCCTAGTTACCACTAGGTACAGTCACCAGACCTTCATTCTGTGGAATCTCTGGGTAAAGTTCCCAAGCCTTTTTTCCGAGGTACCTCTGAGTACAGTCACCAGGACTTCTTTCCGAGGTACCTTTGGGTACAGTCACCAGGCCTTGCTTCCGAGATACCTCTGGGTGCAGTCATCAGGCCTTTCTTACGAGGTACCTTTGGGTACAGTCACCAGGCTTTCCTTCTGAGGTACCTATGGGTGCAGTCACCAGAACTTCCTTCAGGGGTACCTCTGGGTACAGTCACTGGCCTTCCTTCTGAGGTACCTCTGGGTACAGTCACCGGCCTTCCTTCTGAGGTACCTCTGGGTACAGTCACTGGCCTTCCTTCTGAGGTACCTCTGGGTACAGTCACCCAGCCTTCTTTCTGCGGTCCCTCTGGGTACAGTCACCAGGCCTTTCTTACGAGGTACCTCTGGGAACAGTCACCAGGCCTTCCTTCTGAGGTACCTTGGGTACTGTCACCAAGCACTCCTTCCGAGGTACCTCTGGGTACAGAAACCAGGCCTTCCTTCTTAGGTAACTCTGGGTACAGACACCAGGCCTTTCTTTCGCGGTATCTCTGGGTACAGTCAGGAGGACTTCCCTGTGAGTTACCTCTGGGTAGAGTCACCGGCCTTCCTTCTAAGGTCCCTCTGGGTACAGTCACCAGGCCTTTCTCCCGAGCTAACTCTGGGTACAGTCATCAGGCCTTCCTTCTCAGTTAGCTCTGGGTACAGTCAAAAGGCCTTTCTTCCAATGTACCTCTGGGTACTGTCACCAGGACTTCTTTCTGAGGCACTTCTGGGTACAGTCACCAGACCTTCCTTCTGAGGTACCTCTGGGTACCGTCACCAGGTCTTCCTTCTGAGGTACTTCTGGGTACTGTCACCAGGCCTTCCTTCCGAGGCATCTGTGGGTACAGTCACCAGGCATTTCTTACGAGGTACCTCTGGGTACATTCACCAGCCTTTCCTTCTTAGGTACCTTGAGTACTGTCACCAGGTTTCCTTCCCAGGTACCTCTGGGTACAGTCACCAGGCCTTCCTTCTGAGGTACCTCTGAGTACAGTCACCAGGACTACCTTCTAATGTACATCTGGGTACGGTCACAAGGCCTTCCTTCCGACGTACCTCTGGGTACAGTCACTAGGCCTTTCTTCCGAAGTACTTCTGGGTACCGTCACCAGGCCTTCATTCCGAGGTACATCTGGGGAAAATCTCCGGGCCTTCCTTCTGAGGTACCTCTGGGTACAGTGACGAAGTCTTTCTTCCCAGGTATCTCTGGGTACAGTCACCAGGCCTTCCTTCCGAGGTAAATCTGGCTACAGTCACCAGGCCTCCTTCCAAGGTACCTCTGGGTACATTCACCCGGTCTTCTTTCTGAGGTCCCTCTGGGTACAGTCACCAGGCCTTTCTTCTGAGCTAACTCTGGGCACAGTCACTAGGCCTTTCTTCCGAAGTACCTCTGGGTACAGTCACCGGGTCATTCCTCCTAAGTACCTCTGGGTACAATCACCGGGTCATTCTTCCAAAGTACCTCTGGGTACAGTCACCGGGCCTTCCTTTTGAGGTACCTCTGGGTACAGTCACCGGTTTTTCCTTCCGAGGTACCTGTGTGTATATTCACCAGACTTTCCTTCCGAAGTAACTCTGGGTACAGTCACCAGTCCTTTCTTCCGAGCTATATTTGGGTACAGTCACTAGACTTTCCTTCTGAGGTACCTATGGGTACAGTCACCAGTCCTTTCTTCCGAGTTACTTCTGGGTACTGTCACGAGGTCTTTCTTCTGAGGTACCTCTGAGTACAGTCACCATGGCTTCCTTTTGAGGTGCCTCTGGGTACAGTCACCAGGCCTTCCTTCACTCGTACCTCTCGGTACAGTCACCAGGGATTCCTTCTGAAGTACCTCGGGCTAGAGTCATCAGGCCTTCCATCTGAGGTACCTCTGCGTACAGGAAGCGGGTCTTTCTACTGAGGTACCTCTGGGTACAGACACCAGGCCTTCCTTCTGAGTGAGCTCTGAGTACAGTCACCAGGCCTTTCTTCCGAGGTACGTCTGGGTAGTAACCAGGCCTTCCTTCCGAGGTACCTCTGGGTACAGTCACCAGGCCTTCGTTCCGATGTACCTCTGGGTACAGTCACCAGGCTTTTCTTAAGAGGTACCTCTGGGTACAGTCACGAGGCTTTCCTTCTGAGTTAGCTCTGGGTACAGTCACCAGGCCTTCCTTCCGAGGTACCTCTGGGTAGAGTCAAAAGGCCTTTCTTCCGAGGTACATCTGGTTACAGTCACTAGGCCTTTCTTCCGAGGTACTTCGGGATGCAGTCACCAGGCCTTCCTTCCGATGTACCTCTGGGTACAATCACCAGGCCTTCCGTCTGAGGTACCTCTGGGTACAGACACGAGGCCTTCCTTCTGAGGTACTTCTGGGTAAAGTCACCAGGTCTTCCTTCCGAGGTGCCTCTGGGTACAGTCATCAGGACTTGTTTCCGAGGTATCTCTGGGTACACTCACCAGGCCGTTCTTACGATGTACCTCTGCTTACAGTCTCCAGTCGTTCCTTCTGAGGTACCTATGGGTACAGTCAAAGGCCTTCCTTCTGAGGTAACTCTGGGTACAGTCACACGGCCTTCTTTCTCAGTTCCCTCTGGGTACAGTCACCAGGCCTTTTTTTACCGAGGTCCCTCTGGGTGCAGTCACCGGCCTTCCTTCTGAGGTACCTCTGAGTAGAGTCACCCGGCCTTCTTTCTGAGGTACCTCTGGGTACAGTCCCCAGGCCTTCCTTCTGCGGTATCTCTGAGTAAAGTCCCCAGGCCTTCCTTCTGAGGTACCTCTGAGTACAGTCACCAGGACTTCTTTCCGAGGTACGTCTGGGTACACTCACCAGGTCGTCCTTACGAGGTACCTCTGGGTACAGTCTCCAGGCTTTCCTTCTGAGGTACCTTTGGGTACAGTCACCAGGCCTTCGTTAAGAGGTACCTCTGGGTACACTCAAAGGCCTTCTTTCTGAGGTACCTCTGGGTAAAGTCCAGAGGCCTTCCTTCCGAGGTACCTCTGGGTAGAGTCAAAAGGCCTTTCTTCCGAGGTACCTCTGCGTACAGTCACTAGGCCTTTCTTCCGCGGTACTTCGCTGTGCAGTCACCACGCCTTCCTTCCAATGTACCTCTGGTTACAATCACCAGGCCTTCCGTCTGAGGTACCTCTGGGTACAGACACGAGGTCTTTCTTCCGAGATACTTCTGGGTACAGTCATCAGGCCTTCCTTCCGAGGTGCCTCTGGGTACACTCAGCAGGCCTTCCTCCCGAGGTACCTCTGAGTACAGTCACCAGACCTTCCTTCTGAGTTACCTCTGGGTAGAGTCATCAGGCCTACCTTTTGAGGTACCTCTGCATACAGGCAGTGGGTCTTCCTTCTGAGGTAACTCTGGGTACAGTCACCAGGCCTTTCTTTCGAGGTACCTCTGGGTACAGTCATCAGGCCTTCCTTCTGAGGTACCTCTGGGCACAGTCACCAGGCCTTCCTTCTGAAGTACTTCTGGGGAGAGTCACGAGGTCTTTCTTTTGAGGTACCTCTGAGTACAGTCACAAGGCCTTTCTTCCGAGGTACATCTGGGTAGTCACCAGGCCTTCCTTCCGTGTTACCTCTATGTACAGTCACCAGGCATTCCTTTTGAGGTGCCTCTGGGTACAGTCACAAGGCCTTCCTTCACACGTACCTCTGGGTACAGTCACCAGGCCTTCCTTCCGAAGTACCTCTGAGTACAGTCACCGGGTCTTTCTTCCAAAGTACCTCTGGGTACACTCACCGGGCCTTCCCTTCGAGGTACCTCTGGGTACAGTCACCAGGGATTCCTTCTGAAGTACCTCTGGGTAGAGTCATCAGGCCTTCCTTCTGAGGTACCTCTGCGTACAGGAAGCGGGTCTTCCTACTGAGGTAACTCTGGGTACAGTCACCAGGCCTTCCTTCTGAGTGAGCTCTGAGTACAGTCACCAGGCCTTTCTTCCGAGGTACGTCTGGGTAGTAAACAGGCCTTCCTTCCGAGGTACATCTAGGTACAGTCACCAGGCCTTCCTTCCTAGGTGCCTCTGGGTACAGTCACCAAGCCTTCCTTCCGAGGTACCTCTGGGTACAGTCACCAGGCCTTCATTCCGAGGTATCTCTGGGTACAGTCACCAGGCTTTTCTTAAGAGGTACCTCTGGGTACAGTCACAAGGCTTTCCTTCTGAGTTAGCTCTGGGTACAGTCACCAGGCCTTCCTTCCGAGGTACCTCTGGGTAGAGTCAAAAGGCCTTTCTTCCGAGGTACCTCTGCGTACAGTCACTAGGCCTTTCTTCCGAGGTCTTTCGGGGTGCAGTCACCAGGCCTTCCTTCCGATGTACCTCTGGGAACAATCACCAGGCCTTCCGTCTGAGGTACCTCTGGGTACAGACACGAGGTCTTTCTTCCGAGGTACTTCTGGGTACAGTCCCCAGGCCTTCCTTCCGTGGTACCTCTGGGTACAGTCACCAGGCCTTCCTTCCGAGGTACCTCTGGGTACAGTCACCAGGCCTTCCTTCCCACCTACCTCTGGGTACAGTCACCAGGCCTTCCTTCCGAAGTACCTCTGCATACAGTCACTGGGTCTTTCTTCCGAGGTAACTCTGGGTACAGTCATTAGGCCTTCTTTCCGACGTACCTCTGGGTACAGTCACCGGGCCTTCCTTCTGAGGTACCTCTGTGTACCGTCACCAGGCATTTCTTACGAGGTACCTCTGGATACAGTCACCAGGCCTTCCTTCTGAAGTAACTCTGGGTACAGTCAACAGGCCTTCCTTCTGAGGTAGCTCTGGGTACAGTCACCAGGCCTTCCTTCAGATGTAACTCTGGGTGCAGTAACTAGGCTGTCCTTCCTAGGTACCTCTGATTACAGTCACCAGGCCTTCCTTCCGAGGTATCTCTGGGTACAGTCACCAGGCTTTCCTTTCCAGGTACCTCTGGGTGCAGTCACCAGTCCTTCCTTCTGAGGTGCCTCTGGTACAGTCACACAGCCTTGTTTCTGAGGTCCCTCTGGGTACAGTAACCAGGCCTTTCTTCCGAGGTACGTCTGGGTAGTCACCAGGCATTCCTTCCGAGGTACCTGTGGGTACAGTCTCCAGGCCTTCCTTCCGAGGTACGTCTGGGTACAGTCATTAGGCCTTCCTTTTGAGGTCCCTCTGCGTACAGGCACCGGAACTTCCTTCTGATGTACCTCTGGGTAGAGTCAAAAGGCCTTTCTTCCGAGGTACCTCTGCGTGCAGTCACTAGGTCTTTCTTCCGAGGTACTTCGGGGTGCAGTCACCAGGCCTTCCTTCCTAGGTGCCTCTGGGTACAGTCACCAAGCCTTCCTTCCGAGGTACCTCTGGGTACAGTCACCAGGCCTTCACTCTGAGGTACCTCTGGGTACAGTCACCGGGCCTTCATTCCGATGTACCTCTGGGTACAGTCACCAGGCTTTTCTTAAGAGGTACCTCTGGGTACAGTCACGAGGTTTTCCTTCTGAGTTAGCTCTGGGTACAGTGACCAGGCCTTCCTTCCGAGTTTCCTCTGGGTAGAGTCAAAAGGCCTTTCTTCCGAGGCACATCTGGGGCAGTCACTAGGCCATTCTTCCAAGGTACGTCTGGGTAGTCACCAGGCCTTCCTTCCGTGTTACGTCTATGTACAGTCACCAGGCCTTCCTTTTGAGGTGCTTCTGGGTACAGTTACCAGGCCTTCCTTCACACGTACCTCTGGGGAGAGTCACCAGGCTTTCCTTCCGAAGTACCTCTGGGTACAGTCACCCGGCCTTCCTTTCGAGGTACCTCTGGGTACAGTCACCAGGGATTCCTTCTGAGGTACCTCTGGGTAGAGTCATCAGGCCTTCCTTCCGAGGTACCTCTGCGTACAGGAAGTGGGTCTTCCTACTGAGGTAACTCTGGGTACAGTCACCAGGCCTTCCTTCTGAGTTAGCTCTGAGTACAGTCACCAGGCCTTTCTTCCGAGGAATGTCTTCGTAGTCACCAGGCCTTCCTTCCGAGGTACATCTAGGTACAGTCACCAAGCCTTCCTTCCTAGGTGCCTCTGGGTACAGTCACCAAGCCTTCCTTCCGAGGTACCTCTGGGCAAAGTCACCACGCCTTCCTTCCGAGGTACCTCTGGGTACAATCACCAGGCCTTCCTTCTGAAGTCACAATGGGTACAGTCACGAGGTCTTCTTTCTGAGGTACCTCTGAGTACAGTCAGCAGGCCTTTCTTCCGAGGTAAGTCTGGGTAGTCACCAGGCATTCCTTCCGAGGTACCTCTGGGACAATCACCAGGTTTTCCTTCCGTGGTACTTCTGAGTAGAATCACCTGGCATTTCTTCTGATGTACGCCTGTGTACAGTCACCAGGCCTTCCTTCTGAGGTACTTTTGGGTACAGTCACCAGGCCTTCCTTCCGAGGTACTTCTGCGTACAATCATCAGGCCTTCTTTCTGAGGTCTCTCTGGGTACAGACACGAGGTCTTTCTTCCGAGGAACCTCTGCGTACAGTCACTAGGCCTTTTTTCCGAGGTACCTCTGGGTACAGTCACCAGGCCTTCCTTCCGAGGTAACTCTGGGTACAGTCACCAGCCCTTTCTTCTGAGCTAACTCTGGGCACAGTCACCAGGCCTTTCTTATGAGGTACCTCTGGGTACAGTCACTAGGCCTTCCTTATGAGTTAGCTCTGGGTACAGTCCCCCAGCCTTCCTTCCGAGGTACTAATCAGTAAAGTCACCAGGCCTTTCTTACGAGTTACCTCTTGGTACCGTCACCAGGCCTCCTTCTGAGATACCTCTGGGTACAGTCACCAGGCCTTCCTTCCGAGGTATCTCTGGATACAATCACCAGGACTTCTTTCCGAGGTACCTCTGGGTACACTCACCAAGGCTTTCTTACAAGTTTCCTCTGGGTACAGTCACCAGGGTTTCCCTCGGAGATAGCTATGGATACGTCACCAGGCCTTCCTTCAGAGGTATCTCTGGGTACAGTCACCAGCTTTCCTTCTGAGGTACTTCTGGGTACAGTCACCCGGCCTTCTTTCTGAGGTCCCTCTGGGTACAGTCACCACGCCTTTCTTCCGAGATAACTCTGGGTGCAGTCACCAGGCATTTCTTACTAGGTACCTCTGGGTACAATCACCAGGTCTTCCTTCTGAGGTCTCTCTGGGTACAGACACGAGGTCTTTCTTCCGAGGTACCTCTGGGTACAGTCACCAGGCCTTCCTTCCGAGGTGCCTCTGGGTACACTCAGCAGGCCTTCCTCCCGAGGTACCTCTGAGTAGAGTCTCCAGACCTTCCTTCTGAGTTACCTCTGGGAAGAGTCATCAGGCCTTCCTTCTGAGGTACTTCTGGGTATAGGCAGCGGGTCTTCCTTCTGAGGTAACTCTGGGTACAGTCACCAGACCTTCCTTCCGAGGTATCTCTGGGTACAGCCACCAGGACTTCCTTCCAAGGTACCTCTGGGTACAGTCATCAGGCCTTCTTTTCGAGGTACCCCTGGGTACAGTCACCATCGCTTCCTTCCGATGTACCTCTGGGTAGAGTCACCAGGCCTTCCTTCCGAGGTGCCTCTGGGTACACTCAGCAGGCCTTCCTCCCGAGGTACCTCTGAGTAGAGTCTCCAGACCTTCCTTCTGACTTACCTCTGGGAAGAGTCATCAGGCCTTCCTTCTCAGGTACTTCTGCGTATAGGCAGCGGGTCTTCCTTCTGAGGTAACTCTGGGTACAGTCACCAGGCCTTCCTTCCGAGGTATCTCTGGGTACAGCCACCAGGCTTTTCTTAAGAGGTATCTCTGGGTACAGTCACCAGGACTTCCTTCCAAGGTACCTCTGGGTACAGTCATCAGGCCTTCCTTCCGAAGTACCTCTGGGTACAGTCACCGGGCCTTTCTTTCGAGGTATCTCTGGGTACACTCACCAGGCCTTCTTTTCGAGGTACCCCTGGGTACAGTCACCATCGCTTCCTTCCGATGTACCTCTGGGTAGAGTCACCAGGCCTTCCTTCCGAGGTACCTCTGGGTAGAGTCACCATCACTTCCTTCCGAGGTACCTCTGGGAACAGTCACCCGGCCTTCTTTCTGATGTCCCTCTGGGTACAGTCACCAGGCCATTCTTCCGAGGTACATCTGGGTAGTCACCCGGCATTCCTTCCATGTTACCTCTATGTACAGTCACCAGGCCTTCCTTTTCAGGTGCCTCTGGGTACAGTCACCACGCCTTTCTTCCGAGATATCTCTGGGTGCAGTCACTAGGCATTTCTTACGAGGTACCTCTGGGTACAGTCACCAGGCCTAACTTCTGAGGTACTTCGGTACTGTCACCAGGCATTCCTTCCGAGGTCCATCTGGGTACAGTCACCACGCCTTTCTTCCGAGATACCTCTGGGTACAATCACCAGGTCTTCCTTCTGAGGTCTCTCTGGGTACAGACACGACGTCTTTCTTCCGAGGTACCTCTGGGTACAGTCACTAGGCCTTTTTTCCGAAGTACTTCTGGGTACAGTCACCAGGCCTTCCTTCCGAGGTGCCTCTGGGTACACTCAGCAGGCCTTCCTCCCGAGGTACCTCTGAGTAGAGTCTCCAGACCTTCCTTCTGAGTTACGTCTGGGAAGAGTCATCAGGCCTTCCTTCTGTGGTACTTCTGCGTATAGGCAGCGGGTCTTCCTTCTGAGGTAACTCTGGGTACAGTCACCAGGCCTTCCCTCCGAAGTCCTCTGGGTACAGTCACCGGGCCTTTCTTTCGAGGTATCTCTGGGTACACTCACCAGGCCTTCTTTTCGAGGTACCTCTGGGTACAGTCACCATCGCTTCCTTCCGATGGACTTCGGGGTAGAGTCACCAGGCCTTCTTTCTGAGGTCCCTCTGGGTACAGTCACCAGGCTTTTTCCCGAGATAACTCTGGGTACAGTCACCAGGACTTTCTTACGAGGTACCTCTAGGTACAGTCACCAGGCCTTCCTTCCGAGGTACCTCTGGGTACAAGCACCAGGCCTTCCTTCTGAGGTACCTCTGGGTACAGTCACGAGGTCTTTCTTCTGAGGTTCCTCTGCGTACAGTCACCAGGCCTTCCTTCCAGGTTGTCTCTGGGTACAGTCACCAGGCCTTCCTTCCGGGTTACCTCTGGGTACAGTCACCAGGCCTTCCTTCCGAGGTACCGCTGGATACAATCACCAGGCCTTCTTTCCGAGGTATCTCTGGGTACACTCACCAAGACTTTCTTACGAGTTACCTCTGGGTACAGTCACCAGGGTTTCCTTCTGAGGTACCTATGGGTACAGTCACCAGGCCTTCCTTCAGAGGTACCTCTGGGTACAGTCACCAGGCCTTCCTTCCGAAGTACCTCTGGGTACAGTCAGCGGACCTTTCTTCCGAGGTAACTCTGGGTACACTCACCAGGCCTTCTTTTCGAGGTACCTCTGGGTACAAGCACCAGGCCTTCTATCTGAGGTCTCTCTGGGTACAGACACGAGGTCTTTCTTCCGAGGAAACTCTGGGTACAGTCACTAGGCATTTTTTCCGAGGTACCTCTGGGTACTGTCACCAGGCCTTCCTTCCGAGGTGCCTCTGGGTATACTCAGCAGGCCTTCTTCCCAAAGTATCCCTGAGTGCAGTCACCAGACCTTCGTTCTGAATTACCTCTGGGTAGAGTCATCAGGCCTTCCTTCTGAGGTACCTCTGCGTACAGGCAGCGGGTCTTCCTTCTGAGGTAACTCTGGCTACAGTCACCCAGCTTTCCTTCCCTTGTAACTCTGGTTACAGTCACCAGGCCTTCCTTCCGAAGTACCTCTGGGTACAGTCAGCGGACCTTTCTTCCGAGGTAACTCTGGGTACACTCACCAGGCCTTCTTTTCTAGGTACCTCTGGGTACAGTCATCATCGCTTCCTTCCGAGGTACCTCTGCGAAGAGTCACCAGGCCTTCCTTCAGAGGTACCTCTGGGTACAGGCAGCGGGCCTTCTTTCTGAGGTCCGTCTGGGTACAGTCACCAAGCCTTTCTTACGAGTTACCTCTGGGTACAGTCACCAGGCCTTCCTTCCGAGGTAACTCTGGGTACAGTCACCAGGCCTTTCTTCTGAGCTAACTCTGGGCACAGTCACCAGGCCTTTCTTATGAGGTACCTCTGGGTACAGTCACTAGGCCTTCCTTATGAGTTAGCTCTGGGTACAGTCCCCTAGCCTTCCTTCTGAGGTACTAATGAGTACAGTCACCAGGTCTTTCTTACGAGTTACCTCTTGGTACCGTCACCAGGCCTCCTTCTGAGATACCTCTGGGTACAGTCACCAGGCCTTCCTTAGGAGGTATCTCTGGATACAATCACCAGGACTTCTTTCCGAGGTACCTCTGGGTACACTCACCAAGCCTTTCTTACGAGTTACCTCTGGGTACAGTCACCAGGGTTTCCTTCGGAGATACCTATGGGTACGTCACCAGGCCTTCCTTCAGAGGTATCTCTGGGTACAGTCACCAGCTTTCCTTCTGAGGTACTTCAGGGTACAGTCACCCGGCCTTCTTTCTGAGGTCCCTCTGGGTACAGTAACCACGCCTTTCTTCCGAGATACCTCTGGGTGCAGGCACCAGGCATTTCTTACTAGGTACCTCTGGGTACAATCACCAGGTCTTCTTTCTGAGGTCTCTCTGGGTACAGACACGAGGTCTTTCTTCCGAGGTACCTCTGGGTACAGTCACTAGGCCTTTTTTCCGAGGTACTTCTGGGTACAGTCACCAGGCCTTCCTTCCGAGGTGCCTCTGGGTACACTCAGCAGGCCTTCCTCCCGAGGTACCTCTGAGTAGAGTCTCCAGACCTTCCTTCTGACTTACCTCTGGGAAGAGTCATCAGGCCTTCCTTCTCAGGTACTTCTGCGTATAGGCAGCGGGTCTTCCTTCTGAGGTAACTCTGGGTACAGTCACCAGGCCTTCCTTCCGAGGTATCTCTGGGTACAGCCACCAGGCTTTTCTTAAGAGGTATCTCTGGGTACAGTCACCAGGACTTCCTTCCAAGGTACCTCTGGGTACAGTCATCAGGCCTTCCTTCCGAAGTACCTCTGGGTACAGTCACCGGGCCTTTCTTTCGAGGTATCTCTGGGTACACTCACCAGGCCTTCTTTTCGAGGTACCTCTGGGTACAGTCACCATCGCTTCCTTCCGATGTACCTCTGGGTAGAGTCATCAGGCCTTCCTTCCGAGGTACCTCTGGGGACAGTCACCCGGCCTTCTTTCTGAGGTCCCTCTGGGTACAGTCACCAGGCCATTCTTCCGAGGTACATCTGGGTAGTCACCCGGCATTCCTTCCGTGTTACCTCTATGTACAGTCACCAGGCCTTCCTTTTGAGGTGCCTCTGGGTACAGTCACCAGGCCTTCGTTCACACGTACCTCTGGGGAGAGTCACCGGGCCTTCCTTCCGAAGTACCTCTGGGTACAGTCACCCGGCCTTCCTTTCGAGGTAACTCTGGGTACAGTCACCAGGGATTCCTTCTGAGGTACCTCTGGGTAGAGTCATCAGGCCTTCCTTCTGAGGTACCTCTGCGTACAGGAAGTGGTCTTCCTACTGAGGTAACTCGGGTACAGTCACGAGGCCTTCCTTCTGAGTTAGCTCTGAGTACAGTCACCAGGCCTTTCTTCCGAGGAATGTCTGGGTAGTCACCAGGCCTTCCTTCCGAGGTACATCTTGCTACAGTCACCAGGCCTTCCTTCCTAGGTGCCTCTGGTACAGTCACCAAGCCTTCCTTCCGAGGTACCTCTGGGTAAAGTCACCAGGCATTCCTTCCGAGGTACCTCTGGGTACAATCACCAGGCCTTCCTTCTGAGGTCACAATGGGTACAGTCACGAGGTCTTCTTTCTGAGGTACGTCTGAGTACAGTCACCAGGCCTTTCTTCCGAGGTAAGTCTGGGTAGTCACCAGGTATTCCTCCCGAGGTACCTCTGGGACAATCACCACGTTTTCCTTCCGTGGTACTTCTGAGTAGAATCACCTGGCATTTCTTCTGATGAACGCCTGTGTACAGTCACCAGGCCTTCCTTCCGAGGTATCTCTTGGTACACTCACCAGGCCTTTCTTCCGAGGTACCTCTGGGTACGATCACCAGGCCTTCCTTCCGAGGTACCTCTGTGTACAATCACCAGGCCTTCTTTCTGAGGTCTCTCTGGGTACAGACACGAGGTCTTTCTTCCGAGGAACCTCTGGGTACAGTCACTAGGCCTTTTTTCCGAGGTACTTCTGAGTATAGTCACCAGGCCTTCCTTCCGAGGAGCCTCTGGGTACACTCAGCAGGCCTTCTTCCCAAGGTATCCCTGAGTACAGTCACCAGACCTTCGTTCTGAATTACCTCTGGGTAGAGTCATCAGGCCTTCCTTCTGAGGTAGCTCTGCGTATAGGCAGCGGGTCTTCCTTCTGAGGTAACTCTGGGTACAGTCACCCGGCTTTCCTTCCCATGTAACTCTGGTTACAGTCACCAGGCCTTTCTTCCGAGGTATCTCTGGGTACAACCACCAGGCATTTCTTAAGAGGTATCTCTGGGTACAGTCACCAGGACTTCCTTCCTAGGTACCTCTGGGTACAGTCACCAGGCCTTCCTTCCGAAGTACCTCTGGGTACAGTCAGCGGACGTTTCTTCCGAGTTAACTCTGGGTACACTCACCAGGCCTTCTTTTCGAGGTACCTCTGTGTACAGTCATCATCGCTTCCTTCCGAGGTACCTCTGCGAACAGTCACCAGGCCTTCCTTCCGAGGTACCTCTGGGTACAGTCGCCCGGCCTTCTTTCTTAGGTCCCTCTGGGTACAGTCACCACGCCTTTCTTACGAGTTACCTCTAGGTACAGTCACCAGGCCTTCCTTCCGAGGTAACTCTGGGTACAGTCACCAGGCCTTTCTTCTGAGCTAACTCTGGGCACAGTCACCAGGCCTTTCTTACGAGGTACCTCTTGGTACAGTCACCAGGCCTCCTTCTGAGATACCTCTGGGTTCAGTCACCAGGCCTTCCATCCGAGGTATCTCTGGATACAATCACCAGGACTTCTTTCCGAGGTACCTCTGGGTACACTCACCAAGCCTTTCTTACGAGTTACCCCTGGGTACAGTCACCAGGCATTCCTTCAGAGGTACCTCTGGGTACAGTCACCCGGCCTTCTTTCTTAGGTCCCTCTGGGTACAGTCACCACGCCTTTCTTCCGAGATACCTCTGGGTGCAGTCACCGGGCATTTCTTACGTGGTACCTCTGGGTACAGTCACCAGGCTTAACTTCTGAGGTACTTGGGTACTGTCACCAGGCATTCCTTCCGAGGTCCCTCTGAGTACAGTCACCACACCTTTCTTCCGAGATACCTCTGGTTACAGTCACCAGGCCTTCCTTCCAAGGTACTTCTGGGTACAGTCACCCGGCCTTCTTTCTGAGGTCCCTCTGGGTACAGTCACCAGGCTTTTTCCCGAGATAACTCTGGGTACAGTCACCAGGACTTTCTTACGAGGTACCTCTAGGTACAGTCACCAGGCCTTCCTTCCGAGGTACCTCTGGGTACAGTCACCAGGCCTTTCTTCCGAGGTACTTCTGGGTACAGTCACCAGGCCTTCATTCCGAGGTACCTCTGGGTACAATTACCAGGCCTTCCTTCTGAGGTCACAATGGGTACAGTCACCAGGCCTTCCTGCCGAGGTAACTCTGGGCACAGTCACCAGGCCTTTCTTACTAGGTACCTCTGGGTACAGTCACCAGGCCTTCCTTCTGAGTTAGCTCTGGGTACAGTCCCCCAGCCTTCCTTCCGAGGTACTAATGAGTACAGTTACCAGGCCTTCCTTCCGAGGTACCTCTGGGTACAAGCACCAGGCCTTCCTTCTGAGGTACCTCTGGGTACAGTCACGAGGTCTTTCTTCTGAGGTTCCTCTGCGTACAGTCACCAGGCCTTCCTTCTGGGTTGCCTCTGGGTACAGTCACCAGGCCTTCCTTCCGGGTTGCCTCTGGGTACAGTCACCAGGCCTCCTTCCGAGGTACCTCTGGATACTATCACCAGGCCTTCTTTCCGAGGTACCTCTGGGTACACTCACCAAGCCTTTCTTATGAGTTACCTCTGGGTACAGTCACCAGGATTTCCTTCGGAGGTACCTATGGGTACAGTCACCAGGCCTTCCTTTAGAGGTACCTCTGGGTACAGTAACCGGCCTTCCTTCTGAGGTACTTCTGGGTACAGTCACCACTCCTTTCTTCCGAGATACCTCTGGGTACAATCACCAGGTCTTCCTTCTGAGGTCTCTCTGGGTACAGACACGAGGTCTTTCTTCCGAGGTACCTCTGGGTACAGTCACTAGTCCTTTTTTCCGAGGTACTTCTGGGTACAGTCACCAGGCCTTCCTTCCGAGCTGCCTCTGGGTACACTCAGCATGCCTTCCTGTGGAGGTACCTCTGAGTACAGTCACCAGACCTTCCTTCTGAGTTACCTCTGGGAAGAGTCATCAGGCCTTCCTTCTGAGGTACCTCTGCGTATAGGCAGCGGGTCTTCCTTTTGAGGTAACTCTGGGTACAGTCACCAGGCCTTCCTTCCCACGTAACTCTGGTTACAGTCACCAGGCCTTTCT
Organism: Loxodonta africana; assembly: GCF_030014295.1. Lineage (NCBI taxonomy): Eukaryota > Metazoa > Chordata > Mammalia > Proboscidea > Elephantidae > Loxodonta > Loxodonta africana. Next base: position 809,249 of record NW_026975528.1, read on the forward strand.
TCTGAGGTATCTCTGGGTACAGCCACCAGGCATTTCTTACGAGGTATCTCTAGGTACAGTCACCAGGCCTTCCTTCCGAGGTGCCTCTGGGTAAAGTCACCAGGCATTCCTTCCGAGGTACCTCTGGGTACGATCACCAGGCCTTCCTTCCGAGGTACCTCTGGGTACAATCACCAGGCCTTCTTTCTGAGGTCTCTCTGAGTACAGACACGAGGTCTTTCTTCCGAGGAACCTCTGGGTACAGTCACTAGACCTTTTTTCCGAGGTTCCTCTGGGTACAGTCACCAGGCCTTCCTTCCGAGGTGCCTCTGGGTACACTCAGCAGGCCTTCTTCCCAAGGTATCCCTGAGTACATTCACCAGACCTTCGTTCTGAATTACCTCTGGGTAGAGTCATCAGGCCTTCCTTCTGAGGTAGCTCTGCGTATAGGCAGCGGGTCTTCCTTCTGAGGTAACTCTGGGTACAGTCACCAGGCCTTCCTTCTGAATTAGCTCTGAGTACAGTCACCAGGCCTTTCTTCCGAGGAATGTCTGGGTAGTCACCAGGCCTTCCTTCCGAGGTACATCTAGCTACAGTCACCAGGCCTTCCTTCCTAGGTGCCTCTGGGTACAGTCACCAAGTCTTCCTTCCGAGGTACCTCTGGGTAAATTCACCAGGCATTCCTTCCGAGGTACCTCTGGGTACAATCACCAGGCCTTCCTTCTGAGGTCACAATCGGTACAGTCACGAGGTCTTCTTTCTGAGGTACGTCTGAGTACAGTCACCAGGCCTTTCTTCCGAGGTAAGTCTGGGTAGTCACCAGGCATTCCTTCCGAGGTACCTCTGGGACAATCACCAGGTTTTCCTTCCGTGGTACTTCTGAGTAGAATCACCTGGCATTTCTTCTGATGTACGCCTGTGTACAGTCACCAGGCCTTCCTTCTGAGGTACTTTTGGGTACAGTCACCAGGCCTTTCTTCCGAGGTACCTCTGAGTACGATCACCAGGGCTTCCTTCCGAGGTACCTCTGGGTACAATCACCAGGCCTTCTTTCTGAGGTCTCTCTGGGTACAGACACGAGGTCTTTCTTCCGAGGAACCTCTGGGTACAGTCACTAGGCCTTTTATCCGAGGTACTTCTGGGTACAGTCACCAGGCCTTCCTTCCGAGGTGCCTCTGGGTACACTCAGCAGGCCTTCTTCCCAAGGTATCCCTGAGTACAGTCACCAGACCTTCGTTCTGAATTACTTCTGGGTAGAGTCATCAGGCCTTCCTTCTGAGGAAGCTCTGCGTATAGGCAGCGGGTCTTCCTTCTGAGGTAACTCTGGGTACAGTCACCAAGCCTTTCTTACGAGGTATCTCTGGGTACAGCCACCAGGCATTTCTTAAGAGTTATCTCTGGGTACAGTCACCAGGACTTCCTTCCTAGGTACCTCTGGGTACAGTTACCAGGCCTTCCTTCGAAGTACCTCTGGGTACAGTCAGCGGACCTTTCTTCCGAGGTAACTCTGGGTACACTCACCAGGCCTTCTTTTCGAGGTACCTCTGGGTACAGTCAACATCACTTCCTTCCGAGGTACCTCTGCGAAGAGTCACGAGGCCTTCCTTCCGAGGTACCTCTGGGTACAGTCGCCCGGCCTTCTTTCTGAGGTCCCTCTGGGTACAGTCACCAAGCCTTTCTTACGAGTTACCTCTGGGTACAGTCACCAGCCCTTCCTTCCGAGGTAACTCTGGGTACAGTCACCAGGCCTTTCTTCTGAGCTAACTCTGGGCACAGTCATGACGCCTTTCTTCCGAGATACCTCTGGGTGCAGTCACCAGGCATTTCTTACGAGGTACCTCTGGGTACAGTCACCAGGCTTAACTTCTGAGGACTTGGGTACTGTCACCAGGCATTCCTTCCGAGGTCCCTCTGAGTACAGTCACCACACCTTTCTTCCGAGATACCTCTTGTTACAGTCACCAGGCCTTCCTTCCGAGGTACTTCTGGGTACAGTCTCCAGGCCTTCCTTCCTAGGTACCTCTGGGTACAGTTACCAGGCCTTCCTTCCGAAGTACCTCTGGGTACAGTCAGCGGACCTTTCTTCCGAGGTAACTCTGGGTACACTCACCAGGCCTTCTTTTCGAGGTACCTCTGGGTACAGTCACCAGGCCTTCCTTCCGAGGTACCTCTGGGTACAGTCACCAGGCCTTCCTTCCGAGGTACCTCTGGGTACAGTCGCTCGTCCTTCTTTCTGAGGTCCGTCTGGGTACAGTCACCAAGCCTTTCTTACGAGTTACCTCTGGGTACAGTCACCAGGCCTTCCTTCCGAGGTAACTCTGGGTACAGTCACCAGGCCTTTCTTCTGAGCTAACTCTGGGCACAGTCACCAGGCCTTTCTTACGAGGTACCTCTGGGTACAGTCACTAGGCCTTCCTTCTGAGTTAGCTCTGGGTACAGTCCCCCAGCCTTCCTTCCGAGGTACTAATCAGTAAAGTCACCAGGCCTTTCTTACGAGTTACCTCTTGGTACCGTCACCAGGCCTCCTTCTGAGATACCTCTGGGTACAGTCACCAGGCCTTCCTTTTGAGGTATCTCTGGATACAATCACCAGGACTTCTTTCCGAGGTACCTCTGGGTACACTCACCAAGCCTTTCTTACGATTTAACTCTGGGTACCGTCACCAGGGTTTCCTTCGGAGGTATCTATGGGTACGTCACCAGGCCTTCATTCAGAGGTACCTCTGGGTACAGTCGCCCGGCCTTCTTCCTGAGGTCCCTCTGGGTACAGTCACCAAGGCTTTCTTACGAGTTACCTCTGGGTACAGTCACCAGGCCTTCCTTCCGAGGTAACTCTGGGTACAGTCACCAGGCCTTTCTTCTGAGCTAACTCTGGGCACAGTCACCAGGCCTTTCTTACGAGGTACCTCTGGGTACAGTCACTAGGCCTTCCTTCTGAGTTAGCTCTGGGTACAGTCCCCTAGACTTCCTTCCGAGGTACTAATGAGTACAGTCACCGGGCCTTTCTTACGAGTTACCTCTTGGTACAGTCACCAGGCCTCCTTCTGAGATACTCTGGGTACAGTCACCAGGCCTTCCTTCCGAGGTATCTCTGGATACAATCACCAGGACTTCTTTCCGAGGTACCTCTGGGTACACTCACCAAGCCTTTCTTACGAGTTACCTCTGGGTACCGTCACCAGGGCTTCCTTCGGAGGTACCTATGGGTACGTCACCAGGCCTTCCTTCCGGGTTGCCTCTGGGTACAGTCACCAGGCCTTCCTTCCGAGGTACCTCTGGATACTTTCACCAGGTCTTCTTTCCGAGGTACCTCTGGGTACACTCACCAAGCCTTTCTTACGAGTTACCTCTGGGTACAGTCACCAGGGTTTCCTTCTGAGGTATCTATGGGTACAGTCACCAGGCCTTCCTTCAGAGGTACCTCTGGTTACAGTCACCAGGCCTTCCTTCTGAGGTACTTCTGGGTACAGTCACCCGGCCATCTTTCTGAGGTCCTTCTGGGTACAGTCACCACGCTTTTCTTCCGAGATACCTCTGGGTGCAGTCACCAGGCATTTCTTACGAGGTACCTCTGGGTACGGTCACCAGGCTTAACTTCTGAGGTACTTGGGTACTGTCACCAGGCATTCCTTCCGAGGTCTCTCTGGGTACAGTCACCACGCCTTTCTTCCGAGATACCTCTGGGTACAATCACCAGGTCTTCCTTCTGAGGTCTCTCTGGGTACAGACACGAGGTCTTTCTTCCGAGGTACCTCTGGGTACAGTCACTAGTCCTTTTTTCCGAGGCACTTCTGGGTACATGACCAGGCCTTCCTTCCGAGGTGCCTCTGGGTACACTCAGCAGGCCTTCCTCCGGAGGTACCTCTGAGTACAGTCACCAGACCTTCCTTCTGAGTTACCTCTGGGAAGAGTCATCAAGCCTTCCTTCTGAGGTACCTCTGCGTATAGGCAGCGGGTCTTCCTTTTGAGGTATCTCTGGGTACAGCCTCCAGGCATTTCTTCCGAGGTATCTCTGGGTACAGTCACCAGGACTTCCTTCCAAGGTACCTCTGGGTACAGTCACTGGGCCTTTCTTCTGAGGTACCTCTGGGTACACTCACCAGGCCTTCTTTTCGAGGTACCTCTGGGTACAGTCACCATCGCTTCCTTCCGATGTACCTCTGGGTAGAGTCACCAGGCCTTCCTTCGGAGGTACCTCTGGGTACAGTCACCATCACTTCCTTCCGAGGTACCTCTGGGGACAGTCACCTGGCCTTCTTTCTGAGGTCCCTCTGGGTACAGTCACCAGGCCATTCTTCCGAGGTACGTCTGGGTAGTCACCAGGCCTTCCTTCCGTGTTACCTCTATGTACAGTCACCAGGCCTTCCTTTTGAGGTGCCTCTGGGTACAGTTACCAGGCCTTCCTTCACACGTACCTCTGGGGAGAGTCACCAGGCCTTCCTTCCGAAGTACCTCTGGGTACAGTCACCCGGCCTTCCTTTCGAGGTACCTCTGGGTACAGTCACCAGGGATTCCTTCTGAGGTACCTCTGGGTACGATCACCAGGCCTTCCTTCCGAGGTACCTCTGGGTACAATCACCAGGCCTTCCTTCTGAGTTAGCTCTGAGTACAGTCACCAGGCCTTTCTTCCGTGGAATGTCTGGGTAGTCACCAGGCCTTCCTTCCGAGGTACATCTAGGTACAGTCACCAGGCCTTCCTTCCTAGGTGCCTCTGGGTACAGTCACCAAGCCTTCCTTCCGAGGTACCTCTGGGTAAAGTCACCAGGCATTCCTTCCGAGGTACCTCTGGGTACGATCACCAGGCCTTCCTTCCGAGGTACCTCTGGGTACAATCACCAGGCCTTCTTTCTGAGGTCTCTCTGAGTACAGACACGAGGTCTTTCTTCCGAGGAACCTCTGGGTACAGTCACTAGACCTTTTTTCCGAGGTTCCTCTGGGTACAGTCACCAGGCCTTCCTTCCGAGGTGCCTCTGGGTACACTCAGCAGGCCTTCTTCCCAAGGTATCCCTGAGTACAATCACCAGACCTTCGTTCTGAATTACCTCTGGGTAGAGTCATCAGGCCTTCCTTCTGAGGTAGCTCTGCGTATCGGCAGCGGGTCTTCCTTCTGAGGTAACTCTGGGTACGGTCACCAGGCCTTCCTTCTGAGTTAGCTCTGAGTACAGTCACCAGGCCTTTCTTCCGAGGAATGTCTGGGTAGTCACCAGGCATTCCTTCCGAGGTACATCTAGGTACAGTCACCAGGCCTTCCTTCCTAGGTACCTCTGGGTACAGTCACTAGGCCTTCCTTCTGAGTTAGGTCTGGGTACAGTCCCCCAGCCTTCCTTCCGAGGTACTAATGAGTACAGTCACCAGGCCTTTCTTACGAGTTACCTCTTGGTACAGTCACCAGGCCTCCTTCTGAGATACCTCTGGGTACAGTCACCAGGCCTTCCTTCCGTGGTATCTCTGGATACAATCACCAGGACTTCTTTCCGAGGTACCTCTGGGTACAATCACCAGGCCTTCTTTCTGAGGTCTCTCTGGGTACAGACACGAGGTCTTTCTTCCGAGGAACCTCTGGGTACGGTCACTAGGCCTTTTTTCCGAGGTTCCTCTGGGTACAGTCACCAGGCCTTCCTTCCGAGGTGCCTCTGGGTACACTCAGCAGGCCTTCTTCCCAAGGTATCCCTGAGTACAATCACCAGACCTTCGTTCTGAATTACCTCTGGGTAGAGTCATTAGGCCTTCCTTCTGAGGTAGCTCTGCGTATCGGCAGCGGGTCTTCCTTCTGAGGTAACTCTGGGTACGGTCACCAGGCCTTCCTTCTGAGTTAGCTCTGAGTACAGTCACCAGGGCTTTCTTCCGAGAAATGTCTGGGTAGTCACCAGGCATTCCTTCCGAGGTACATCTAGGTACAGTCACCAGGCCTTCCTTCCTAGGTACCTCTGGGTACAGTCACTAGGCCTTCCTTCTGAGTTAGGTCTGGGTACAGTCCCCCAGCCTTCCTTCCGAGGTACTAATGAGTACAGTCACCAGGCCTTTCTTACGGGTTACCTCTTGGTACAGTCACCAGGCCTCCTTCTGAGATACCTCTGGGTACACTCACCAAGCCTTTCTTACGAGTTACCTCTGGGTACAGTCACCAGGGTTTCCTTCCGAGGTACCTATGGGTACGTCACCAGGCCTTCCTTGAGAGGTATCTCTGGGTACAGTCACCAGCTTTCCTTCTGAGGTACTTCTGGGTACAGTCACCCGGCCTTCTTTCTGAGGTCCCTCTGGGTACAGTCACCACGCCTTTTTCCGAGATACCTCTGGGTGCAGTCACCAGGCATTTCTTACGAGGTACCTCTGGGTACGGTCACCAGGCTTAACTTCTGAGGACTTGGGTACTGTCACCAGGCATTCCTTCCGAGGTCCCTCTGAGTACAGTCACCACACCTTTCTTCCGAGATACCTCTGGTTACAGTCACCAGGCCTTCCTTCCGAGGTACCTCTGGGTACAATCACCAGGTCTTCCTTCTGAGGTCTCTCTGGGTACAGACACGAGGTCTTTCTTCCGAGGTACCTCTGGGTACAGTCACTAGGCCTTTTTTCCGAGGTACTTCTGGGTACAGTCACCAGGCCTTCCTTCCGAGGTGCCTCTGGGTACACTCAGCAGGCCTTCCTCCCGAGGTACCTCTGAGTAGAGTCTCCAGACCTTCCTTCTGAGTTACCTCTGGGAAGAGTCATCAGGCCTTCCTTCTGAGGTACCTCTGCGTATAGGCAGTGGGTCTTCCTTCTGAGGTCACTCTGGGTACAGTCACCAGGCCTTCCTTCCCATGTAACTCTGTTTACACTCACCAGGCCTTTCTTCCGAGGTATCTCTGGTACAGCCATCAGGCATTTCTTACGAGGTACCTCTGGGTACAGTCACCAGGACTTCCTTCCAAGGTACCTCTGGGTAGAGTCACCAGGCCTTCCTTCCGAGGTACCTCTGGGTACAGTCAGCGGACCTTTCTTCCGAGGTACCTCTGGGTACAGTCACCAGGCCTTCTTTTCGAGGTACCTCTGGGTACAGTCATCATCGCTTCCTTCCGAGGTACCTCTGGGGACAGTCACCAGGACTTCCTTCTAATGTACATCTGGGTACGGTCACAAGGCCTTCCTTCCGAGGTACCTCTGGGTACCGTCACCAGGCCTTCCTTCCGATGCACCTCTGGGTACACACACCAGGCCTTCCTTCTGAGGTAACTCTGGGTACAGTCACCAGGCCTTCCTTCTGAGTTAGCTCTGGGTAAAGTCACCAGGCCTTCCTTCCGAGGTACCTCTGGGTACAGTCACCATCGCTTCCTTCTGAGGTAACTCTGGGTAGAGTCACCAGGCCTTCCTTCTGAGGTACCTCTGGGTACAGTCACCATCGCTTCTTTCCGAGGTACCTCTGGACAGAGTCACCACGCCTTCCTTCTGAGGTAACTCTGGGTACGATCACCAGAATTGTCTTCCGAGGTACCTCTGGGTGCAGTCACCAGGCCTTTCTTTCGAGGTACCTCTGGGTACAGTCAACAGGCCTTCCTTCTGAGGTACCTGTGGGCACAGTAACCAGGCCTGACTTCTAATGTACATCAGGTACGGTCACCAGGCTTTCCTTCCGAGGTACCCCTGGGTACAGCCACTAGGCCTTTCTTCCGAGGTATTTCGGGGTGCCGCCCCAGGCCTTCCTTCCGATGTACCTCTGTGTACAATCACCAGCCTTTCCGTCTGAGATACCTCTGGGTACAGTCACTAGGCCTTTCTTCCGAGGTACTTCTGAGTACAGTCACCAGGCCTGCCTTCCGAGGTGCCTCTGGGTACAGTCAGCAGGCCTTCCTCCCAAGGTACCTGTGAGTACAGTCACCAGACCTTCCTTCCGAGGTACCTCTGGGTAGAGTCACCAGGCCTTCCTTCCGAAGTACCTCTGGGTAAAGCCACCAGGCATTTCTTACGAGGTACCTCTGGGTAGAGTCACCAGGCCTTTCTTCCGAGGAATGTCTGGGTAGTCACCAGGCCTTCCTTCCGAGGTACCTCTGGGTACAGTCACCAGGCTTTCATTCCGAGGTACCTCTGGGTACAGTCACCATCGCTTCCTTCCGAGGTAACTCTGGGTAGAGTCACCAGGCATTCCTTGTGAGGTACCTATGCGTACAGTCACCAGGCCTTCCCTCCGAGGTAGCTCTGGGTACAGTCACCAGGCCTTCCTTCTGAGGTACTTCTGGGTACAGTCACCAGGCCTTCCTTCCGAGGTACCTCTGAATACAGTCACCATGCCTTACTTCCCAGCTACGTTTGGGTACGGTCACCAAGCCTTCCTTCCGAGGCACCTCTGGTTACAGCCACCGGGCCTTACTTCCGAAGTACCTCTGGGTACAGTTCCCAGACCTTCCTTCCGAGGTACCTCTGAGTATAGTCACCAGGCGTTTCTTCCGAGGTGCTTTTGGGTACAGTCACCAGGCCTTGCCTCCGAGGTACCTCTGGGTAAAGTCACCAGGCCTTTCTTACGAGGTACCTCTGGGTATAGTCAGCAGGCTTTCTTTCTGAGGTACCTATGCGTACAGTCACCAGAACTTCCTTCAGAGGTACCTCTGGGTACAGGCACTGGCCTTCCTTGTGAGGTAATTCTGGGTACAGTAACCAGGCCTTCCTTCTGAGGTAACCCTGGGTGCAGTCACCAGAATTTTCTTCCGGGGTACATCTGGGTACAGTCACCAGGCCTTTCTTTCGAGGTATCTCTGGGTACAGTCAGAAGGACTTCCTTGTGAGTTACCTCTGGGTAGAGTCACCAGGCCATCCTTCCGAGGTACCTCTGCGTACAGTAACCAGGCCTTCCTTCCGAGGTACTTCTGGGTACAATCACCAGGCCTTCCTTCCGAGGTATCGCTGGGTACAATCACCAGGCCTTCCTTCTGAGGTACCTTTGGGTACAGTGACGTGGTGTTTCTTCTGAGGTAGCTCTAAGTACAGTCACCAGGCCTTTCTTCCGAGGTACTTCTGGGTAGTAACCATGCCTTCCTTCCAAGGTACCTCTCGGTACAGTCTCCAGGCCTTCCTTCCGAGGTACTTCTGGGTACAGTCACCAGGCCTTCTTCCGATGTAACTCTGGGTACAGTCAGCAGGCCTCCTTCCGAGGTAACTCTGGGTACAGTCACCAGGCCTTCCTTCTGAGGTAACTCTGGGTACAGTCACCAGGCCTTTCTTTCGAGGTATCTGTGGGTACAGTCAGAAGGACTTCCTTGTCAGTTACCTCTGGGTACAGTTACCAGGCCTTTCTTACGAGGTACCTCTGGGTACAGTCACCGGCCTTCCTTCTGAGGTACTTCTGGGTACTGTCATTAGGCCTTCCTTCCGAGGTACCTCTGGGTACAGTCACCACGCCTTCCTTCCCAGGCATCTCTGGGTACAGTCACCAGGCATTTCTTACGAGGTACCTCTGGGTACATTAACCAGGCTTTCCTTCTGAGGTACTTGAGTACTGTCACCAGGCATTCCTTCCGAGGTACCTCTGGGTACAGTCACCAGGCCTTCCTTCTGAGGTAACCCTGGGTGCAGTCACCAGAATTTTCTTCCGGGGTACCTCTGGGTACAGTCACCAGGCCTTTCTTCCGAGGTATGTCTGGGTACAGTCAGAAGGACTTCCTTGTGAGTTACCTCTGGGTGCAGTCACCAGGCCTTCCTTCCAAGGTACCTCTGGGTACAGTCACCAGAACTTCCTTCTAATGTACTTCTGGGTACGGTCACAAGGCCTTCCTTCCGAGGCACCTCTGGGTACACCCACCAGGCCTTCCTTCTGAGGTAACTCTGGGTACAATCCCGGGTCTTCTTTCTGAGGTACCTCTGGGTACAGTGACAAGGTCTTCCTTCTGAGGTACCTCTGAGTACAGTCACCAGGCCTTTCTTCCGAGGTACTTCTGGGTAGTCACCAGGCCTTCCTTCCGAGGTACCTCTCGGTACAGTCACCAGGCCTTCCTTCCGAGGTAACTCTGGGTACAGTCACCAGGCCTCCTTCTGAGGTACCCCTGGGTACAGTCACCAGGCCTCCTTCCAAGGTCCCTGTGGGTACAGTCACCAGGCCTTCCTTCTGAGTTAGCTCTGGGTTCAGTCCACCAAACTTCCTTCCGAGGTACCTCTGGGTACAGTCACCAGGCCTTTCTTCCGAGGTACTAATGAGTACAGCCACCAGGCCTTCCTTCCGAGGTACCTCTGGGTAGAGTCAGCAGGCATTTCTGCCGAGGTACCTGTGGGTACAGTCACCAGGCCTTCTTTTCGAGGTTCCTCTGAGTTCAGTCACCTGGCCTTCCTTCTGATGTACCTCTGGGTAGAGTCATCAGGCCTTCCTTCTGAGGTACCTCTGAGTACAGTCACCAGACCTTCCTTGCGAGGCATCTCTGGGTACAGTCAGCAGGCATTTCTTACGAGGTACCGCTGGGTACAGTCACCAGGCGTTTCTTCAGAGGTACGTCTGGGTAAAGTCACCAGGCCTTTCTTCCGAGGTACTTCTTGGTACTGTCAGCAGGCCTTCCTTCCGAGGTACCTCTGGGTACAGTCACCAGGCCTTCTTTCCGAAGTACTTCTGGGTACAGTCACCAGGCCTTCGTTCCGAGTTATCTCTGGGTACAGTCATCATGTCTTCCTTCCGAGGTACCTCTGGGTACAGTCACCAGGTCTTTCTTCTGAGGTACTTCTGGGTACAGTCACTAGGCCTTCCTTCCGAGGTACCTTTGGGTACAATCACCAGGCCTTCCTTCCGAGGTACCTCTGGGTGCAGTCACCAGGCCTTCCTTCCGAGGTACCTCTGGGTATTGTCACCGGGACTTTCTTCCCAGGTACCTCTGGTTACAGTCACCGGGCCTTCCTTTCTAGGTATCTGTGTGTAGAGTCAGCAGGCGTTCCTTCCGAGTACCTCTATGTACAGTCACCATGCCTTCCTTCCGTGGTAGCTCTGGGTACAGTCTCCAGGCCTTCCTTCCCACGTACCTGTGGGTACAGTCACCAGGCCTTCCTTCCGAAGTACCTCTGGGTACAGTCACCGAGCCTTTCTTCCGAGGTACGTCTGGGTACAGTCTCCAGGCCTTTCTTCTGAGTTACCTCTGGGTACAGTCACCAGGCCTTCCTTTCGAGGTACCTCTGGGTACAGTCACCAGGGCTTCCTTCCGAGGTACCTCTGGGTAGTGTCACCATGCCTTTTACAAAAACAGGCAAATGTATAGAGACGAAAGTTTATAGGGGTTCTCAGGGGCAGGAGGGAGGGAATAAAGAGGTGCTATTGCATATTTTTTTTTATTGCATATGGAAACTGAGTTTCTGTTTACAATGATGGAAAAATCACACAGATTAAGGGTAGGGTTGCACAGCCGATTAATGTAATTTCTGTTTTTTATTGCATATTTTTTTTTATTGCATATGGAAACTGAGTTTCTCTTTACAATGATGGAAAAATCACACAGATTAAGGGTAGGGTTGCACAGCCGATTAATGTAATTTCTGTCAATAGTGTGTACACCTGTAGAACTCGTTCACTTGGCAAAGGTTGTGTGTTATATTTACATCAACAACAAAAATGTGTAGCTGCTGAGGCAAAATGATAGTACTGAATTGATGAGATATATTCTTTTATTATACTCTTCTCTATTTTCTCATTTGTTTTTATAAGAAGTTACTGTTAAAATCAAAGGAAATAAAATGTTTGCATGATGAAAGTGGATAGCAATGTCTATTCCACCCATTGTGTCCCTCTGAAGTTTAAATGAGGAACTACATGCCACTAGCAGACGTCCAGCCTTATTTAGCACTCAGGAAATATTCATTTCTCCTACCTCTCTGGCTCACAGTCTTCTCCCCGTCTTTATATGCTCTTTTCTGGTTGCATGTGACCACCAGGCTTCCTGACTCCATCATTCTGCTTTCCATACTAATGTTATTATAACCTTGGGATCTTGGGCAGTGGTGAAAGTCACACATTGTCCCTGCCATTAGGAAGGGGACAAGCCAGTGCGGGTGGGAGGGGCAGTGGGGAAATTCGGCTTAGAGAAAGGACAGACCACCTTCCAGGAACCACACTGGCCTTCAGAGAGCTTTGTTGGCTGTGGTTCACCTGGCCAGCTTGTAGGCGTCAGGGTGCCCTAGGGCTCGGTGTTTAGTCCTCTCTCTCTATTGACACCCTCTGTCTGGAATGCCTCAGTGTGTCCACAGCCATTGGCCTATAGCTGAGGACGTGAGATTTACACCTCCAGCCATTTCAACTCCTCCTGGGTCCAGACTTATACTCAAATATCAGCTTAAATCTCTGTATCGGCCTCTTCATGTATAAAATGTGCATTATAATGATACATTCCTCATAGGGCTATCGTGCAGAACAAATATCTTAGGAAAGGAGAAGCCCTTACAAGAATCCTGGCACCAGTGCATGTACTCAGTAAGTGTTAGCTGTTAGTATTATTACCTGACATCTCCATGTGGATATCTTAACAGCTATTCCATGTTATCAAGGCCACGAGACAATTCCGGTCCCAACTCCATTCCACACTTATAAATGAATTTCCCAAGGCTTCAGTGATGGGAGGCTGTGTGTTTTTCCACACAACGGACATGGGTACGAAAGGTTGGCCAGGGCCTTCATAATAAGCTGCTCTAAAGTTCATATGAGTGGCCGTTGAGACAAGTTACAACCAACTAATGCGGGAAAAAATAGAACCACTCCTAGCTGCTCATGCTAGTATTCTCAGTCCAGAATATCTGGTGAGGGCACTATTATGGACTGAATTGTAAAACCCCAAAAGGTATGTTGAAATCCTAACCACCGTACCCGTAAATGTGACCTGATTTGGATATAGGGGATTTTAAAATTATATTAATGAGGCCATACCAGTGTAGGTTGGGTCCTAAACCTAGTCCCTTCTGAGTTATAAAAACAGCAGAATAGACACAGACACACTCAGTAGGAGAGGAAGACAGACAACGGAGCATATGCATCTACAAGACCAGGAACACAATGGGTGGCTGGAAGCTGCTAGAAGCTGGAGTAGACATGAGCCATGCCCTGAATTCAGGCAGGTAGCCTCCTGAACTGCGAGAGAATAAATTTTTATTCTCTAAAACCACCCAACTGTGTTATTTTTTTTTTTTCTTACGGCAGCACTAGGTAACTAACACACATAGCTGTGCTTATAAATCCAGCCCAGTGTAAAATAGTGCTCTCCCCTCCTTGGTCTAAAAAAAAATCTAGCCCACCTGAATCCTGCTGTTTCCCTGTCAGTGTCCTCTGCTTTCACTGAGAGCTATGACAGAGTTGCCTTGATGCTGCTGCAGAGAAATTCACTTTATTTTTTACTTTGTGTTTATGATTAACTAATATTAATTCTAATATTTTCTATGGTTTTTAAATTTTTCTGTGGAGACATTCCTATAATCTATGAATAATAAGAGTTATATGTTTTCTTTTTCTTTTTGTACTCCAGTGTTAAATATTTAGTAGAAATAATGAGAGAAAGCATCCTGATTTTGTTGCTAATTAATATTAAAGAGAATGTTCCATATTTCACCAGGAACTATCATGCTAGTTGTAGTTTTCCACATTCGGGAACTCCTTTTCTGTTCCGTGTTTGCTCAGAGTTCTTATGTCTCAGTGTGGTTGGATTTTATCACTGCCTTTTCACCGTCTCTTGAGGTGAACCTATGTCTTTTCTTCCTTAACCTACACATGTGGTGAATTAAATTATTAAACCTTTAATGTTCACTCAAGCTTGCATCCTTTAAATAAACCCCCTTGATCATGGCGTATTACGTGCTTTATACTTTGCTGGATTTCTTTGCCAGCATTTTAGGTAGGTTTTTGCATCTCAATTGCTTAGTGTGCTTGTCCTGTAACTCCCCTTGTACCTTCTTTTTCTAATTTGGTATCAATATTAAAGTGGCCTTAGGGAACAAGTTGGGAAGCATCTCATAGTTTTCTCTTCTTTATTGACTGTGTACAAGATTGAAATGATCTGTTTTTTGCGTGTTTGCTGGAACCTGCCTAAAAGTGATCTACCAAACCCAAAACCAGTTGGCCATTGAGTTGATTCCATCTTTGTAGGGAGATCTTGAACTACTGACCCATTTTGTGTAGTGATTAAAGGCCTCTTCTGATGCTACTTTACTTAGAAAAATTTCCACTGCATGTTTTAGGCTGTTAGGATTTCATCTTTAAATATTATGTGGTTATCACTGTTTTCCGCCTCATCCAGGTCAATTAATCCCAGATTTTCCATTTTCCTGAAGTGAGAGTGTGTATCTACTCCTGGTACCAATTCCCTAATCTAAGACTTATTTGCAAAGAAAGATACAACCCAGCCTCCTTGACTCCAAAATGTGAGGTCACAGTCTCATATTATGTGATTTTTTTTTGTTTTGTTATTTTTTTCTTTTACATATTCTGTAATTGTTCTTTTTCTTAAAATTTTTTTATTTACTTTTTTTTCCTTTTTTCATTTCCCACCTATCTAGCAGTTTTAGGAAACCTTGTGGAGTAGTGGTTAAAAGCTACAGCTGGTAACTAAAAGGTTGGCAGTTCAAGTCCACCGGGCGCTCCTTGGGAACCCTATAGGGCAGTTCTACTCGGTCCTTTATGGTCCCTATGAGTCGGAATGGATTAGACGACAACGAGTTATTGGTTCTAGTGGTTTTAAGGTTGTGCATTTCAGGTTCAGGTCTTTAATCTAGCTGAGAACCGACTCCGGGTTCTGTGTGGTGAGGTGCCCAGTTGCATCTGTGCATCAAGAGAAGGTGCCTCAAGAACTAGGGGAGGGGGCGGCAGGGATGCTCAGAGAGGGGCACCCGGGAGAGGTGCGGGGTCCTGGGCAGCTCTACCACAAGCTGGTGGGGAGCAGGAAAGAGCTGGCTTCAGGAGCCTTTTGTGACAGTCCCAGCCCACCCAGCCCCACCCACACCTCAGACTGCCCAGACTGGCAGGTCCCAACAGAACTCGGGGACCCGAAGGCCATAGAGGGCAAGACCCAGGGTACATACTGGAGCATGATCACAGCGCATATGATGAGATAGGAGGGCAGAGGAGGCATATGGGGACTTGGGTCCAGACAGTGGACACAGAAGGGTGAGAACTTGTGGTTAGCGTCAGGATCCAAACGTGGAGGCCTTCGAGATGCACTTCCTGGAGGAGAAGGTGAAGCCACAGAGGCCACACTGCCTGGCACCCACCCCGTCCCCTTCCCAGGGCCCCAGACTGGACTCGCCACCTGCACTGCCCTAGGAGAGCTCCCCAAGTGTGGTACTCTTAGTTTGAGGAGCAAGAGAGCCCGCCCTGGTCTAGGCTAGGGAATTTATTTCCTTTGCTTTCATCATGGGTGTGAGTGGACTCTTGTCTGCACAGACTAAAGACGAATTATCAAAATCAGCTCAAGACTCCAGATTTGACTTAGATATCATAAATTAAAACAGAGAAATACAACTTTAGCAATAAGTGCCTGCCTGGAGCCCAGGTTGCATTAAAAAACAAAAAAACCTGAACAAGATCCAAGAGGGAGTGAGTGATAGGAGCCTCCTTCTTTTGCCACCCTCCTGTGGTCCCAAGCTTTCTCTTTTCCCACCTCACAAGACTGTAGCAACTGCTCTGAGATTTTTAGAATAAAGATACCCAGGAATATCACTGCTCCCACCCTGTGAGGATTTCCCCAGTGCTCGGTTAGACTAAGACTGAGAATCCTCCTGAGGCTTCCGGGTCCTGTGTACTGGACGGTCAACACACCGAGGTTCAGAGCCACTTCATTTTTCCTGCAATTGGGCATGACCCCAGGACATGTCTCTGAGAGTGCTGACACTTCCAGAAACCAATGACCCTCTCACTGAGTTTCTGTCTGTCTTGGTCTCAAGATCAGTCAGGACAGCTTGTCACCTCAGGAGTGTTTCTGTTGAAGGAAACCTAAGCAGCACTATGGGTTTGTCCCTCACACCCCGCAAACCTGCCTCCTCTGAGTGGGGCGAGGAGCTACTGAAACATTGAAATCATTAAAACTAGCAGAAGCCACAGCCCATGGTACTGGGAGAAAACTGGGAGGGAGAGAGAGCTGGAGAGGTATAAAGACCCAGTTGTGAAGGCGACCAGCGGCCAAGATGTCCGAAGCCACAAAGCTGACAGAAGCTGAATGGCCTCAAACCTGCTGCTCCTGAGCCCATTTCTTCTTTCAATGGAAAAAGCCTTTCCCTGCTCTTATGTGACTGGGCTGGAAGGGCTTTTGACTTATAACATGAAGCAGCCTCCAGAGCCTCTTGGGGCAAGTGATGGTCAAGGAGGCTCTGCCCAATCCCACCCTGCCCTTCCCACTTGTCAGAGGACCAGGAATTTCAGTCTTCCAGCCCCTGGGCTGATCTAGTGACTTGTAACAGGATTTCACTTTCAAACTTTGAAAGATGGGAAATACTGCCTGGGTCCTGGTCTCATTACAGAACTTACATACAGGATAAGAAGAGTAGTTTGGGGCTTGACACCTGACATCTCAGCAAAGGTTTCTGTTTGTTTAGGAGGGAAGAGGTAAAAAGAAGGCAGTGTCTACTATGTTCTTTTCCGCGTGTTTAGAAAATCCTCACGAAGACGCTCTCAGGTAAGGAGTTATGGGAAATGCCTTGGTTTACTCTTAAACTTTGCCCTTGAGGCATTTTCTTCATGGAGGACATGTAAAATGTTGTCCATTCAAGGAGGCACTCTAATTCTTATGGAGACTTTGTACAGAATGACTATGTATGAAAACTAAACTTGGTCCTTCAGCAAAGAGGTTACTTCTCAGGGAAGGCCCACGGGGAAGTTTGTACCAAATTCTGTGGTGCTGCCATTATTCCAAGGAGCCCTGGTGGTGCAAAGTTTAAGTGCTTGACTGCTAACCGAAAGGTCAATGGTTTGAACCCACCCAAAGGCTCAAAGGAGTAAAGATCTGGCAATCCTCTCCCATTAAGATTACAACTCAGGAAACCCTGTTGGGACAGTATTGCCTTCACTCTGGGCAGCAATGACTCACAAATCCACTCCATGGCACCTAGCAACAAGAACAAGCCATTGCTCCCAATGTGCCTGAAACGCCTCTCTGGGGGAGGCCGGCCTTCAGAGGCAGCTCATGACCACATCAGAATTGAGACTCATTTTTTGTTACCACACCTTATTTTGGGTCCCAAAATTTAGTTTCCATTTTATTCACCAGACTTGACTACAGACATCTTTCAGATATTGTCAAAATTAGTTCTATTCTCTAATAATGATTTTCTGTCAACAGTATGTTCCCAAGCGTTTCCAAGAGACTGGAAAAACTTTCCAAAGAGTCATGTCCAGCGCCATGTTGTGCAGTGACTACAGTATTAACACAGTATATTTACCCACATAGTTCCCATGTTTTCTGCTTTCCTGAAATACGGCTGAAATTCCAAGTCTACCTCCTGAAGCACTTCCATTAGCGTCTCGTTTGGGAGAAGTCTGGTGGCGATGAATTCTCTCAGTTTTCCTTCGCTAAGAATGGCACTATTTTTTCTTTACTCCTGAAGGTAATGATTGGATATAGAAATCTGGGGTAATGTTTCTGATCTTTCAGTGTTGAAAAAATGTTTTTTCACAACATTTCAGCCTCTGTGGTTTTCTGATAATGAAGAAAGAGTCAGTGAAATTATTTTTCCCATGTGAAATCTATTGTTTTCTCTCTAGCTTCTTCCTGGGTATTTTCTTGATCTTTGTTATTCTGCAGTTGATTATGATGTACTGTATTTTTGTGCAAATAATGCACACATTATAGATATTTTTTGCCAACTGAGCCTTCCTCTTTCCGGGTACTCTTATGAGAAATGGTGCCTAATTTTTTTTTTTTTTTTTATATATGTTGGTGTAAAAAACTAGCACAGCATGCTTGCAAATATGCCGGTTTGGGGGGAGGGGAGCGTGTGATTTGCAAAAAACACATAACACAATATTTGCATAAAAATATGATATTTTCACACAGAGTTCTTTAGGATTAACCTGTTGGGGTTTGCTGACCTTCTGAATCTGTAAGTTCACGTCTTTCATCAAACTTGGAAAGTGTTCACCCAGTATTTCATCAAATATGTTTTCCTACAGCACACATTTTCTCCACTTCTTCTGGAGTTCTAATAAATAAACAGATTTTTTCTCTAATTCTTGAGGCTCTTTTCATTTTTTTCCGTATTTTTTCTCTCTTTTCAGAGTAAATATTTTAAACTCATCTATTTTTTTCTCCGTCATCACCATTCTGCTGTTGAAACTATCAAATGAATTTTATTTCTACCATGTATTTTTACCATGTAAAATTTTCCTTTGCAAATAGCACCTGTTATCTTTCCATTTATTTAAAAAAGTGTCCCTGTTATTTCTTGGAGAATGATTAGAATAGCATTTTAAAATCTGTGTCTTATGATTTCAAGACTACAAGTCTGTCTTAATTTTATGAGAATTTTTTTCTTTTTTGTTTTTAGCAGTCTATTGACCCAGTTATGTTCAGGCTCCAAGTTCTGTCCCATCTTCTCTATTCTATGGTTCAAATGTTAGTTCAATTTTTGAAGGCTTTGCAGCTGTATTCAGATCTAATCTATGTGAGCCCCACTCAGTCTGGAACCTTGATGGCGTTCTAACCCATAGGGCGCCTCTTAAAGGATTTGATAATGCTTCTTAGAGTCAGGGCAATGCATATGCATCTGGGGGGTGAACCAGGAGTTCATAGCAAGTCTGCAGAATCTCTTTCTTGCACAGTCTCCTCTCTTTATTTCTCTGCTGCTGTCTGAGTTCTGAAGGAGTGCTTTCCTGGCCCACTGGCAGGAATGCTGGGGCTTTAATCTCTTCATTCTGTCGTTCACATAAGTGACTGGTTCTTCCTATGGGGCCAAAGAACTGGACAACCAGCCAAAAGGCTGGCAGTTTGAACTTGTCAAGAAGCACCTCAAAAGACAAGCCTGGCAATCTGCTTTTGAAAAGTCTCAGCCTTTGAGGTAGAATTGACTAGGTGCCAGGTAACAACAGAGAGAGAAAAAAAAATATATTGGAGATTCTTCTACACTCGTTGGCCCTTCCATACTCTGGTCAGAGAGAAGGATTCTCCTCTGCCAGAGTTTCAGGTGTCTGCCCACCTGTCCACCTGCCCACCTGCCCATCTCTCTCCTTTATGGACCCTCTATCCCATTTATATGAGAGAGGGCTTCTCTCGTAGCTGTTTCTGTCCACAACAGATGTGCAGCTCTGGGATTTGGGCTCATTTAATTTCAACCTCTGGAATGTTCATACTCTGTGTTCTGGTTTCCCACCCCCCCAATCCACCTTCAACAGTTTCCCTTGCAGAATCCTCAGATAGAATCCCATGCATTTGTCCAGATACTTAGCTGTCAGATACCAGCATAGCCACCGGGGGAAGTGATAGTTGTGGTAAGGGGGGGAGGGAGTGTACACTGCAGGAGCTGCAAGACCTGGCTGCCTTGCGTGAGCAGGACGGGGGTGTGCTGAGGGATGAGTGCTGAAGGTGCTGAGTCAAGGGGAGTTTAATATAAAGTTGGGTCAAGGAGAGTTTGTTGACAAGGATTTATTGCCGTAGCAAGGGTTCTGGAAATGGGTTTAATATGCTGTGGGATTGCTTTTGGAAGCTTAGAAAAGGCAATGGCCCAAATTCTATGAAATTGAAATGCCGGACCTACTGTGTCGGGTGTTGGAAGAAGAAATAAAAGCCTCCAATATGTGGGCATGTCTGAGTTAGTCCTCTATAAGACCATTTCTTGGAGGTCCTGAAGGACACCCATTTCATCAAAAGAATAAGGAATGCGGAGATGAGGGGAGCACCAGCAACATGGAGCTTACCAATATGTACCTTTGCAGGGGGTCCCTGGGTGCCACAAACAGTTAAGTGTTCTATACTAGCTGAAAGTTCGTTGGTTTGAACCTACCCAAAGGCACCTCAGAAGACAGTCCTGACGATCTGCTTTTAAAGGATCACAGCCTTGAAAACCCTATTGAACACTTCTACTATTCCCACATGGGGTGGTCATGAGTCAGAAATGACCTGATGACAGCTAACAAGAACAATTCTCTATAGGCTCATGTTGTTAGTGGGAGCTGGGCTGCCTAGTAGCAGTGTAAATCATGGGATCCCAGCTGAACAGAGGCCAGGTGGAAGTACTTACCTGTCAGAAACAAGTTGTGTGTAGATTACCATAAAGGTCAGTAGCTCGGAGTATTAGTTATCTATTGGTGCATAACAAATTATCCCCAAACTTATCAGGTGTGAGATAAATGGAAAAATATTAAACCCATTCCGATAAATTTGGAACTAGACAAAAATTTTGCTATCACTCAACATAGTTTTTAGGTGAAGGAATAAACTAGAAAATTTAAATAACTAGTACAAGTATTAAAAGAGATATTTAAAATAATGATGATATAATTACATACCTGCATAAAAGACAAATGCATCAAAATCAATGGTTTCTCTCCAGTATAGAATGAGGGTCTAAAATTGGCAAGGGTGGGAAGGGCAGACCCTTCTCTTTCCCCTACTACTTGACTGTATCACACTGTGTCCAAAACTGTAAAATATTTAGCAAAACATTGTTTTAACCAGAGCAGCAAAGGACCTCTATGAGGGAAAACAATGTATTAAAGTACATAAAATGAAACCTGAATATATGCAAAAATATGCCATATTTTCAAATGGAACGTCTTGTCAATTAAATGGAGGTCCCTAAAACTAATATATAAGTGGAATGCATTTCTAGCCGGAATATTAAGATAGTTGTTTTTGAACTGTATACAGGAATCATATGCTACAAATAGTACAGTAGATAAAAGAATAGATAACAAAGAATATACCTGTTGTTACGAGACTTGGAGGCGATTTTTGACTCAAAGCGATCCCATCTGACTGCCCCATAGGGTTTTCTAGGTTGTAATCATTACGGGAGCAGAACACCAGGTCTTTCTCCCTTGGAGCCACCTGGTGGGTTCCACCTGCCAAACTTTCTTTGGATTAGCAGTTGGGCACTTAATCGCTGCAAAACGAGGGCGGTTTTACCAAAGTAAAACATGAAAAAGCAGGATAGTAACAGGTGTCTACCTCTTCGGGTAACAGAACAAATTGACATTATATAGCATAGAAACTGACAAGTCGACCAATGAAACAGAAAATCTGTTAAGAAGTCACAATAACTTACAAAGGTCATATTTCAAGAAAATTATATTTATTTAATAAATGGTGCTGACTCAAGTGATCGTTCTGGGGGACAAAGCTTGCAAAAATGTGATACACAAATGATAGATTTGGAAAATCATGTGAAATGGAGATGACAAGGCTTAATAACAATTTCCATTTTACCCAGAAGGATAAAAGTTAATCACTTGAACAATGAGCAGTGAATTCAAACAGTTCATTCAGAGTAAATCCACATGCCCAGTAAACATAGTCCAAGTTAAGAAAATATCACACTGCCAGTGAAACTGGCACAATTTGAAAATCAGCACCACCTATGGCTGGCTGGGCTGTGGGGAGAAGGATGCCCTGAGACGTGGCTGGAGAGGTGCATTATGGCAGCCTCTAGGGGAATTTTTTTTTAGGGGAAAGACATGGCCATGGCTCTGTACTTTTACTATTCTTTGAATTGGAAATCTCACTCTGTGGAGTCTATTCCACAGAAACAAATCCTATAGTATAGAAAGGATAGTTATTATTAATATGACCAAACTTTGTCCATTGATGGTGGAATGATAGAGAACTTATGGTAAAGCTACATCCTCAATAAAACAGGGAGTCCTTAGAATGAAAAAGAGTTGTAGTAGTTGAGTGGGAGAAATCTCTATGAAGTATTATGGAAGTATTACTGAAACAATCAAGGTGCAGAGAAGTGTATATAAAATGAGCACATCTGGGTTAAACAATATCAATTTTTTGAATATGCTTGAATACCTGTTGATGTTTATGTGTGTGTATAAATGAGAAGATGAGGATACATGTAAGTCTGTGTGTGCTTGTTTAAGCAAGGATAAGAGAGACTACTTACCACATTGTTAACCCGAATTACCTTGGATTCACTTGTGGGTAGGAACAGGGGGAGGAGAGCTAGAACATGCAGGAAGAGTGGACTTAAAAAGCATGGATGATAATGTTTCCATTTTAGTGGTGTTATATATGGGTGAATAAATCTGTCTTGTACAGAGAAGGCCAGAATATTCCTTAGAAGTAAGGATGGCTTTGGACATGTTATCAAGAAGGACCAGTCCCTGGAAAAGGACATCATGCTTGGTAAAGCAGAGGTCCAGGGAAAAAGAGGAAGACCCTCAATGAGATTGATACAGTGGCTGCAACAGTGTGCTCAAATATAGCAACTATTATTGGGATTGCAATGACCGGGCCGAGTTTTGTTCTGTGGTGCCTAGGGTCACTGTGGGTCAGAACTGACTTGATAGCTTCTAACAACAACATGTATAAGTCCAGATAAAGTGTACTGAGTTGATATCATCTATTTAAATTTTTCATGTAAGTTAAAGACCCAAAAATATAGTGTCAGTGCCATATCTAATGACTTACAGAGAATCAAGGTAGAATGTCAAGTGAAAGAAGGGGCGAGAGCAATGTGGGTACAGTGAGACCAAGTTTCCATAAAAGCAAACACTCCAGCAGATGTACTTGTGTACCTGTGACTGTGTGTATGTGTCCCTGCAGAGAAATGTAGGGAAGGACACACATGTGTCTATTAACATTGGATACCTTGTGGGAGCGGGAGCAAATTACATATGAGGGTGGGACCCTGATGTAACTTTTTTGTCATACAAATCTGTAATCTTGCAAATGTAATAAAAAACAATTTCAGAACTTTGGAAATTGATAAACATCATAGATACATGTATATTTTAATGTGTTTCGTTAGATATTTTAAATAGGTGAAAATTTTCTATAATGACAGACAAAAGATTTTAATCACTGGAAGGAGAGCACACCACAGACAGTAATAATCAGATCCAGTGGATTTCTTGTTCTTGGAACCAGTGAGCTCTTCTGGTCTCTATAACTGGAAATGACCAAAAATAATTTTGGGAAGTCAGTAGAGTTACCCCTCAAACATGTTTGCAAGCACATGTCTACAGCTAAATGTAGAAGGCTGGACACTATGTGCGATTCACTAGGTAACTCATGATGCTCCAGAAAATTCTCTTTCCTGGATGTGCTGGTACCACCTCCTCCCTGCCTTGACCCACTGTATAACCCGCCTTTGTGCATTCGAGGCCCTTTTCAGTTCTGAGCCTAGAGCATAGAGGACATCAACTGGGAAGGTAGCTTATAAGAATTAAGACGTTGATGAAAAGATTTCAGAAAGCAGTACCTCCCCAGCCAGCCTCTCCCCAGCCTGGGAATGCCAACCCCTCCCACCCTGATACCTCTGAGAATCTCTGATTTTTTGTTTTGGATCCTTAGGAGACTGCAGAATTTACCTGGCCTGAACACCTTGGCTCTTCTCTGCCTGTGACCCTCTCCCTCACAGGAGCTGTCTCTGTCACTCTGAGGCATACACACAGGACAGACTGTGGATGGAGGTGCCCATCCTAGAGGTTCTGCCCTCCTTTCCTCTGCCCTCTGCGGTCTCATCACCCAGAGAGATGGATACATCCCTGTCATGTCCAGGGCTTCCCCACACCTGGGATTTGATGTTGTGACTGAGACTTGGTCTTTGTTGTCCACTGTTGAGTCTGGGCCTGAATTTGCCTCTTCCCATCCATACCTCTGGTCACCTGTGTTCTCGCTGTTCTCCCCAGGTTCAGAAGCCTCTCCTCTCTTTTGCTTCTCTCATCTCAGATGGCCTTTTTCTTCCAGTTCTTTGACCTCGGGACAGGTCAGATTTGACAGGGGGGAAAAAAAATTAACAAGATTTATTGACGTGTCAAGAACTGGAATGTACAGCTTTATTTAAAGGAGAAGAAAAAGTTCCAAAGCTCTACCCCTTACCCGAGGACATACTCTACAAGAAATACCCTGCAAGCGCTGAATCAACTCTTATCCAGAAATGGTTAACACCCAGGGGGATTTTCTACACCACCTCCCACTTACATTCCCCTAATGAGGCAACAACAATGCATCCTAATCAGAACCCCAAATTCACCCTAGGAAACCAGAAGACATGGCTGGGGTGAATTCATTTTCCTTCACCGGGCCCTCCTCTCCTCCTGCCAAGCCCTACCTCTTTCTCTGCCTGTATGCTGCTGGGAAGGGACCCAGAGTCCTTGGTTTAGGGCTTTATGCCCACTGCTCACCTGCAGGCAGGTTTCCTGACACCCTGCCATCTCTCTGATTCCTTCTCCTCCAAAGAACTCAGTGATACCCCCTTCACCATCACACCTCAACAGGGTCCCCCTTAGCCTCCCAAGTCCCACTGAAATCCCATTCCCCTTTCCCTACTTACGCTGTGCTCATCCTTAGGGTCCCAAGACCTCACCATCAAGATGAGGCCTGTCCTGTCCTCTCCTGGGCCAGGGGAGCCTCTTAGGGGACCTGGTGTCTGTGTTCAGCTATCTGGGGCTTCTTCCATCCAGATCCCCCTTAGGGCTGGAGCTCTTTGTGCCCTTGGGGTTGAAGGCTGGTGGGCACACGGGAAGGAGGCTAGGATCTTCCAGGGAAGCTGGGTTAAACGAACCTGAATGGAGGTCTCTCCTGAAGGGCCCACGTTTCCAGCCCAAAGGCCCTGCTCCTCCTAGTCCCAGGGTGCTAGCAGGTCTTTAGGTGCTTCCCCCTCTGGCCTTGGTGCTGTGCCTTCTGCAGCCTGGCCTGCCTCTGCAGCCTGTCCAGCTGGTGCCTCAGCCTCTTCAGTTCTTCTCTCTGCTTCTCCAGCTGCTCCTCCAGGTGCCTGCAGACCGCTCTCTTCTCCCTCACCTCCCTCTTCTTGGAGGCCATCAGGTAACGCCTGGCCAGCTGCTGGCAGCGTTGGGGCCTGCGCTGGACTGAGCGTGGCAGCCGCCTCTCCAGCAGCTCTTCAAAGAAGACCCGGCAGCTGAAGCCCTGAGTCACACCACGCGCCGCGTGCGCAACCAGGGCCTCCCGGGACTCGAACACGCGGTAGCAGGCCACGCAGCGGAAGCCGTGCTCACGGGTCACCAGCCACTCTGGGGTGGCTGCGCGGGGGCTCTCCCCATGCTCCTCCCCTTGGTCGGTGGTGTCCGGAGTACAGGTCTGGGTCCCCTCCTGCCAGGGCTCCAGGTTGCTGACCAGGGACTGAGTGTTGGCCAGTGTGGGGGCAGAGCTGATCGTGCTCTCCTCAGAGAGCTTGGCCTCAAAGACCTGGGGCATCTTGCCCACGGGGGCAAAGGAGGTTTTGGTCTGCCAGGCGACCGCCACCCCCTTGACTGTGCGCACCTTGGTGAAATATGTGCACCTGACCCATCGCTGTCCTGGGGCAGCCCCGTAGCTGGAGGAGTGAGAGGTTTGCTTGGTGGAAAATGAAGGAAAAGAGCTCTCTGATGGTTTTTGGAATCTTCCTGGGCCTGGAACTTGGGCTTTTTGCTTGGGATATTGTTGACTCCTGGGCATTTTCCTCTTGGATAGAGACCTCTGAGAATAGAGAGTAGATTTAGTAGAGCTTTCAGGGTCCTTATCCTCACCTGTGAGCCCAAAGCTTTGGTCACAGGGACCCCTGGAGGCCTCTCCATCACCACATCCTCCACCTCTGCAGACCCCATGCTTTCTTTCTTCTTCCCCAGAGACCCACCACCGTTTGGGGGCACTGCTGTGGAAGACAAAGTCTCCATTGTAAAGTGGCACTGTTTATGGTAGTTCATTTTTTAAGAAGTTATTTTTCTTTAATTCCACATTTATTGAATTCCAATGAATTTGTTCCTTTGGAACTTAGAAATGACCTCATTCCCCTGAAACGTCATAATAAATGTGTGACGTCATTGAAAGAAGTTTTCTATGAGGGTGATTTTCTTAGTAAATTTGGGGTGTAAACGCTCAAAGGAGAGCAATGCTCACCTCTTTTCAATCTCTTTTCCTGAAAGGCTGTTTTACGGAGAAGTTATACTTAAAGAGAAGAATGCGTATATTTAGTTAAGACACTTAACTAAATATACGCATTCTCCTTCTATCATTCATTAGATTTGGGTTGTTTTAGAATAACTCACTGTTGAATGAGAATATGTTAGAGCCAGGACATATGACAAAATATAAACACAAGAATTTGTTAAAATGAATAAATTTTTAACACTAAAACAATTTCATCTGGGAATAAAAATTCTTTTATATATATTGTTGATCCTCTACTATATACAGAGAATTTCTATTTTAATAACTTTCATTTCTTTCTTCCTTCCTTCCTTCCTCCCTCTCTCTTTCTCTTCCTCCCTCCCTCCCTTCCTTTACTTCTTTCCTTTCTCTCTCTCTTTCTGTTCTATGGCATTAAAAAGTGTACCACCCTTTAGATTCACCAGTTCCAAATAGTTGAGAGATAATATAGGGTAGCTGTGAGTTGGAATCAACTCTATGGTAATGGGTTTGGTTTACAGGGTATGTATTTTAAAAGGTTTTATATATATACATAATTTAGCTGGACATTTAGGGAAAACTACTTAAAATCTCCTCATATCAATTTTATCATCTATAAAATGTCAGTGGTGATATCAACCTTAAGAGGTTGTGTGAAGTATAAACTACAATTTAATCCTGACATGAATCCTGAAATATTTTAGGTGTCACCCAGTGAAGGTGGTGAATAAAAGTTTTACCTCCCATGTATGGTCATGGTCCAGATTTAAGGCTTGTTTCTCCCACTTTTGTTTCTTCTCTGAAACTATCATCAGATTTTTTTCTCCTTGTCCTTTCTTTTTGTGTATAATGTAATAAATGCTAGTGCCCATATCACAAAATTATGGGGGAAAATTAAAAATAAAGACAGGTTAAAAGTTTTGTAAATAGACTACAAATAAATATTTATTTTTCTTTCAATGGATAAAATAAAAATAAAAGGGACAAAAAAAACCTATTTGGATTTATTTTTACAGAAGAAAAAACATCCTCTTCTATTTAGACCTGGGGAAAATGCTGAAAGCTGCTTCCGGGTCAGGCACACAGCCCTTGAAATGAGTTCACAGGACAGGATACTAGCACATAAACAGGGAGACATGGATAAAAAACAATATGTTCCATTGGCAGTCATAAGACATGGCATCAAATAACTGATCTGATGTGGCATTCATTACTTCTGTATTGTCCTGTTTTCCCCACTTCTTTAATTTAGGAAAATATTAGCTACCTCGTGGGCAAAACCATTTTAAAAACATGATTGTAAATATGATGTACATATATTCACAAAACGTGGAGGAATTCTATCCCTTCAAAAATATAGGAAAAAACATTTGGGGAACTAGTGACTAAAAACAATGAAACATATAAATCCTTAGATTAGGGAAGGCAAAGATATCCCAAGAGGGTAAAGTAAAAATAAATCTGAATCAAGATATAATGTAGTGAAACTTCAGTACATGAATACAATAAAAAATCTTAAAAAGAACCAGAGAGTAAAGAAAGACATTTATTCAAGAACATAGTGGAAAAATTAACAAGTTGCAAGAATCCTTAGAGAGACAGCATGTAGAAATCCAAAAGATTAACAATAAAATTACAGAATTAGACAACGCAATAGGAAGTCAGAGGAGCAGACTCGAGCAATTAGAATGCAGACTGGGACATCTGGAGGACCAGGGAATCAACACCAACATAGCTGAAAAAAAATCAGATAAAAGAATTAAAAAAAATGAAGAAACCCTAAGAATTATGTTGGACTCTATCAAGAAGGATAACCTGCGGGTGATTGGAGTCCCAGAACAGGGAGGGGGGACAGAAAACACAGAGAAAATAGTTGAAGATCTGCTGACAGAAAACTTCCCTGACATCATGAAAGATGAAAGGATATCTATCCAAGATGCTCATCGAACCCCATTTAAGATTGATACAAAAAGAAAAACACCAAGACATATTATCATCAAACTCGCCAAAACCAAACATAAACAGAAAATTTTAAAAGCAGCCAGGGAGAAAAGAAAGGTTTCCTTCAAGGGAGAATCAATAAGAATATGTTCTGACTACTCAGCAGAAACCATGCAGGCAAGAAGGGAATGGGACGACATATACAGAACACTGAAGGAGAAAAACTGCCAGCCAAGGATCATATATCCAGCAAAACTCTCTCTGAAATATGAAGGCGAAATTAAGATATTTACAGACAAACACAAGTTTAGAGAATTTGCAAAAACCAAACCAAAGCTACAAGAAATACTAAAGGATATTGTTTGGTCAGAGAACCAATAATATCAGATATCAGCACAACACAAGGTCACAAAACAGAACGTCCTGATATCAACTCAAATAGGGAAATCACAAAAACAAACAAATTAAGATTAATTAAAAAAAAAATACACATAACAGGGAATCATGGAAGTCAATAGGTAAAAGATCACAATAATCAAAAAGAGGGACTAAATACAGGAGGCATTGAACTGCCATATGGAGAGTGATACAAGGCGATATAGAACAATACAAGTTAGGTTTTTACTTAGAAAAATAGGGGTAAATAATAAGGTAACCACAAAAAGGTATAACAACTCTATAACTCAAGATAAAAACCAAGAAAAACGTAACGACTCAACTAACATAAAGTCAAGCACTATGAAAATGAGGATCTCACAATTTACTAAGAAAAACGCCTCAGCACAAAAAAGTATGTGGAAAAATGAAATTGTCAACAACACACATAAAAAGGCATCAAAATGACAGCACTAAAAACTTATTTATCTATAATTACCCTGAATGTAAATGGACTAAATGCACCAATAAAGAGACAGAGAGTCACAGACTGGATAAAGAAACACGATCCATCTATATGCTGCCTACAAGAGACACACCTTAGACTTAGAGACACAAACAAACTAAAACTCAAAGGATGGAAAAAAGTATATCAAGCAAACAATAAGCAAAAAAGAAGAGGAATAGCAATATTAATTTCTGACAAAATAGACTTTAGACTTAAATCCACCACAAAGGATAAAGAAGGACACTATATAATGATAAAAGGGACAATTGATCAGGAAGACATAACCATATTAAATATTTATGCACCCAATGACAGGGCTGCAAGATACATAAATCAAATTTTAACAGAATTGAAAAGCGAGATATATACCTCCACAATTATAGTAGGAGACTTCAACACACCACTTTCGGAGAAGGACAGGACATCCAGTAAGAAGCTCAACAGAGACACGGAAGATCTAATTACAACAATCAACCAACTTGACCTCATTGACTTACACAGAACTTTCCACCCAACTGCTGCAAAGTATACTTTTTTTTCTGGCGCACATGGAACATTCTCTAGAATAGACCACATATTAGGTCATAAAACAAACCTTTGCAGACTCCAAAACATCGAAATATTACAAAGCATCTTCTCAGACCACAAGGCAATAAAACTAGAGATCAATAACAGAAAAACTAGGGAAAAGAAATCAAATACTTGGAAAATGAACAATACCCTCCTGAAAAAAGACTGGGTGATAGAAGACATCAAGGAGGGAATAAGGAAATTCATAGAAAACAATGAGAATGAAAATACTTCCTATCAAAACCTCTGGGACACAGCAAAAGCAGTGCTCAGAGGCCAATTTATATCAATAAATGCACACATACAAAAAGAAGAAAGAGCCAAAAGCAGAGAACTCTCCCTACAACTTGAACAAATAGAAAGTGAGCAACAAAAGAATCCATTAGGCACCAGAAGAAAACAACTAATAAAAATTAGAGCTGAACTAAATGAATTAGAGAACAGAAAAACAATTGAAAGAATTAACAAAGCCAAAAGCTGGTTCTTTGAAAAAATTAACAAAATTGATAAACCATTGGCTAGACTGACTAAAGAAATACAGGAAAGGAAACAAATAACCCGAATAAGAAATGAGAAGGACCACATCACAACAGAACCAAATGAAATTAAAAGAATCATTTCAGATTATTATGAAAAATTGTACTCTAACAAATTTGAAAACCTAGAAGAAATGGATGAATTCCTGGAAAAACACTGCCTACCTAAACTAACACATTCAGAAGTAGAACAACTAAATAGACCCATAACAAAAAAAGAGATTGAAACGGTAATCAAAAAACTCCCAAGAAAAAAAACCCTGGCCCGGACGGCTTCACTGCAGAGTTCTACCAAACTTTCAGAGAAGAGTTAACACCACTACTACTAAAGGTATTCCAAAGCATAGAAAATGACGGAATACTACCCAACTCATTCTATGAAGCCACCATCCCCCTGATACCAAAACCAGGTAAAGACATTACAAAAAAAGAAAATTATAGACCTATATCCCTCATGAACATTGATGCAAAAATCCTCAACAAAATTCTAGCCAATAGAATCCAACAACACATCCAAAAAATAATTCACCCTGATCAAGTGGGATTTATACCAGGTATGCAAGGCTGGTTTAATATCAGAAAAACCATTAATGTAATCCATCACTTAAATAAAACAAAAGACAAAAACCACATGATCTTATCAATTGATGCAGAAAAGGCATTTGACAAAGTCCAACACCCATTCATGATAAAAACTCTTACCAAAATAGGAATTGAAGGAAAATTCCTCAACATAATAAAGGGCATCTATGCAAAGCCAACAGCCAATATCACTCTAAATGGAGAGAACCTGAAAGCATTTCCCTTGAGAATGGGAACCAGACAAGGATGTCCTTTATCACCGCTCTTATTCAACATCGTGTTGGAAGTCTTAGCCAGGGCAATTAGGCTAGACAAAGAAATAAAAGGTATCCGGATTGGCAAGGAAGAAGTAAAGTTATCACTATTTGCAGATGACATGATTATATACACAGAAAACCCTAAGGAATCCTCCAGAAAACTACTGAAACTAATAGAAGAGTTTGGCAGAGTCTCAGGTTATAAAATAAACATACAAAAATCACTTGGATTCCTCTACATCAACAAAAAGAACACCGAAGAGGAAATAACCAAATCAATACCATTCACAGTAGCCCCCAAGCAGATAAGATACTTAGGAATAAATCTTACCAAGGATGTAAAAGACCTATACAAAGAAAACTACAAAGCTCTACTACAAGAAATTCAAAAGGACATACTTAAGTGGAAAAACATACCCTGCTCATGGATAGGAAGACTTAACATAGTAAAAATGTCTATTCTACCAAAAGCCATCTATACATTTAACGCACTTCCGATCCAAATTCCAATGTCATATTTTAAGTGGATAGAGAAACAAATCACCAATTTCATATGGAAGGGAAAGAAGCCCCGGATAAGCAAAGCACTACTGAAAAAGAGGAAGAAAGTGGGAGGCCTCACCTTACCCGACTTCAGAACCTATTATACAGCCACAGTAGTCAAAACAGCCTGGTATTGGTACAACAACAGACACATAGACCAATGGAACAGAATTGAGAACGCAGACATAGATCCATCCACGTATGAGCAGCTGATATTTGACAAAGGACCAGTGTCAATTAACTGGGGAAAAGATAGCCTTTTTAACAAATGGTGCTGGCATAACTGGATATCCATTTGAAAAAAAATGAAACAGGACCCATACCTCACACCATGCACAAAAACTAACTCCAAGTGGATCAAAGACCTAAACATAAAGACTAAAACGATAAACATCATGGCATAGAGAGATAGTATTAACCCTAGGAGCCCTAATACAAGGCATAAACAGATACAAAACATTACCAAAAATGATGAAGAGAAACCCGATAACTGGGAGCTCCTAAAAATCAAACACCTATGCTCATCTAAAGACTTCTCCAAGAGAGTAAAAAGACCACGTACAGACTGGGAAAGAATTTTTAGCTATGACATCTCCGACCAGCGCCTGATCTCTAAAATCTACATGATTCTGTCAAAACTCAACCACAAAAAGACAAACAACCCAATCAAGAAGTGGGCAAAGGATATGAACACACATTTCACTAAAGAAGATATTCAGGCAGCCAACAGATACATGAGAAAATGCTCTCGATCATTAGCCATTAGAGAAACGCAAATTCAAACTACGATGAGATTCCATCTCACACCAGCAAGGCTGGCATTAATCCAAAAAACACAAAATAATAAATGTTGGAGAGGCTGTGGAGAGATTGGAACTCTCATACACTGCTGGTGGGAATGTCAAATGGTACAACCACTTTGGAAATCTATCTGGCATTATCTTAAACAGTTAGAAATAGAACTACCATACAACCCAGAAATCCCACTCCTAGGAATATACCCTAGAGATACAAGAGCCTTCATACAAACAGATAAATGCACACCCATGTTTATTGCAGCTCTGTTTACAATAGCAAAAGTTGGAAGCAACCAAGGTGTCCATCAACGGATGAATGGGTAAATAAATTGTGGTATATTCACACAATGGAATACTACTCATCGATAAAGAACAGTGACGAATCTGTGAAACATTTCATAACATGGAGGAACCTGGAAGGCATTATGCTGAGTGAAATTAGTCAGAGGCAAAAGGACAAATATTGTATAAGACCACTATTATAAGATCTTGAGAAATAGTAAACCTGAGAAGAACACATACTTTTGTGGTTACGAGGGGGGGAGGGAGGGAGGGTGGGAGAGGGTTTTTTATTGATTAATCAGTAGATAAGAACTGCTTTAGGTGAAGGGAAAGACAACACTCAATACATGGAAGGTCAGCTCAATTGGACTGGACCAAAAGCAAAGAAGTTTCCGGGATAAAATGAATGCTTCAAAGGTCAGCGGAGCAAGCGCGGGGGGTCTGGGGAACATGGTTTGCAGGGACTTCTAAGTCAATTGGCAAAATAATCTATCATGAAATCATTCTGCATCCCACTTTGAAATATGGCGTCTGGGGTCTTAAATGCTAACAAGCAGCCATCTAAGATGCAGCAATTGGTCTCAACCCACCTGGAGCAAAGGAAATTGAAGAACACCAAGGCCACACGACAACTAAGAGCCCAAGAGACAGAAAGGGCCACATGAACCAGAAACCTACATCATCCTGAGACCAGAAGAACTAGTTGGTGCCCGGCCACAATCGATGACTGCCCTGACAGGGAGCACAGCAGAGGACCCCTGAGGGAGCAGGAGATCAGTGGGATACAGACCCCAAATTCTCATAAAAAGACCAAACTTAATGGTCTGACTGAGACTGGAGGAATCCCGGCGGCCATGCTCCCCAGACCTTCTGTTGACACAGGACAGGAACCATCCCTGAAGACAACTCATCAGAAATGAAAGGGACTGGTCAGCGGGTGGGAGAGGGACGCTGATGAAGAGTGAGCTAATTATATCAGGTGGACACTTGAGATTGTGTTGGCAACTCTTGTCTGGAGGGGGGATGGGAGGATAGAGAGAGAGGGAAGCCGGCAAAATTGTCAAGAAAGGAGAGACTGAAAGGGCGGACTCAAGAGGGGGAGAGCAAGTGGGAGTAGGGAGTGAGAAGTATGTAAAGTTATATGTGACAGACTGATTGGATTTGTAAACGTTCACTTGAAGCTTAATAAAAGTTATTAAAAATAAATAAATAAATAAATAATATAGGA
Source organism: Loxodonta africana (assembly GCF_030014295.1). NCBI lineage: Eukaryota > Metazoa > Chordata > Mammalia > Proboscidea > Elephantidae > Loxodonta > Loxodonta africana. Next base: position 842,823 of record NW_026975528.1, read on the forward strand.
AAAAAACATTGGGAAACTAGTGACCAAAAACAATGAAACATAAAAATCCTTAGATTAGGGAAGGCAAAGATATCAAAGTAAAAATAAATCTGAATCAAGATATAATGTAGTGAAACTTCAGTACATGAATACAATAAAAAATCTTAAAAAGAACCAGAGAGTAAAGAAAGACATTTATTCAAGAACATAGTGGAAAAATTCACAAGTTGCAAGAATCCTTAGAGAGACAGCATGTAGAAATCCAAAAGATTAACAATAAAATTACAGAATTAGACAACGCAATAGGAAGTCAGAGGAGCAGACTTGAGCAATTAGAATGCAGACTGGGACATCTGGAGGACCAGGGAATTAACACCAACATAGCTGAAAAAAAAAAACAGATAAAAGAATTAAAAAAAATGAAGAAACCCTAAGAATCATGTGGGACTCTATCAAGAAGGATAACTTGTGTGTGATTGGAGTCCCAGAACAGGGAGGGAGGACAGAAAACACAGAGAAAATAGTTGAAGATCTGCTGACAGAAAACTTCCCTGACATCATGAAAGACGAAAGGATATCTATCCAAGATGCTCATCGAACCCCATTTAAGACTGATCCAAAAAGGAAAACACCAAGACATATTAACATCAAACTCGCCAAAACCAAACATAAACAGAAAATTTTAAAAGCAGCCAGGGAGAAAAGAAGGTCACCTTCAAGGGAGAATCAATAAGAATAAGTTTAGACTACTCAGCAGAAACCATGCAGGCAAGAAGGGAATGGGACGACACATACAGAGCACTGAAGGAGAAAAACTGCCAGCCAAGGATCATATATCCAGCCAAACTCTCTCTGAAATATGAAGGTGAAATTAAGATATTTACAGATAAACACAAGTTTAGAGAATTTGCAAAAACCAAACCAAAGCTACAAGAAATACTAAAGGATATTGTTTGGTCAGAAAACGAATAATATGAGATACCAGCACAACATGAGGTCACAAAACAGAACATCCTGATATCAACTCAAATAGGGAAATCACAAAAACAAATTAAGATTAATTAAAAAAAAATGCTCATAACAGGGAATCACTGAAGTCAAAATGTAAAAGATCACAATAATCAAAAAGAGGGACTAAATACAGGTGGCATAGAACTGCCATATGGAGAGTGATACAAGGCGATATAGAACATTACAAGTTATGTTTTTACTTAGAAAAATAGGGGTAAATATTAAGGTAACCACAAAGAGGTATAACAACTCCATAACTCAAGACAAAAGCCAAGAAAAAAGTAACGACTCAACAAACATAAAGTCAAACACTATGAAAATGAGGATCTCACAATTTACTAAGAAAAACGTCTCAGCACAAAAAAGTATGTGGAAAAATGAAATTGTCAAGAACACACATAAAAAGACATCAAAATGACAACACTAAACACTTATTTTTCTATAATTACGCTGAATGTAAATGGAATAAATGCACCAATAAAGAGACAGAGAGTCACGGACTGGATAAAGAAACACGATCCATCTATATGCTGCCTACAAGAGACACACCTTAGACTTAGAGACACAGACAAACTAAAACTCAAAGGATGGAAAAAAATATATCAAGCAAACAACAAGCAAAAAAGAAGAGGAGTAGCAATATTAATTTCTGACAAAATAGACTTTAGACTTAAATTCACCACAAAGGTTAAAGAAGGACACTACATAATGATAAAAGGGACAATTGATCAGGAAGACATAACCATATTAAATATTTATGTACCCAATGACAGGGCTGCAAGATACATAAATCAAATTTTAACAGAACTGGAAAGTGAGATAGACACCTCCACAATTATAGTAGGAGACTTCAACACACCACTTTCGGAGAAGGACAGGACATCCAGTAAGAAGCTCAATAGAGACACGGAAGACCTAATTACAACAATCAACCAACTTGACCTCATTGACTTATACAGAACTTTCCACCCAACTGCTGCAAAGTATACTTTTTTTTCTAGTGCACATGGAACATTCTCTAGAATAGACCACATATTAGGTCATAAAGCAAACCTTTGCAGACTCCAAAACATCGAAATATTACAAAGCATCTTCTCAGACCACAAGGCAATAAAACTAGAAATCAATAACAGAAAAACTAGGGAAAAGAAATCAAATACTTGGAAAATGAACAATACCCTCCTGAAAAAAGACTGGGTGATAGAAGACATCAAGGAGGGAATAAGGAAATTCATAGAATACAATGAGAATGAAAATACTTCCTATCAAAACCTCTGGGACACAGCAAAAGCAGTGCTCAGAGGCCAATTTATATCAAGAAATGCTCACATACAAAAAGAAGAAAGAGCCAAAATCAAAGAACTGTCCCTACAACTTGAACAAATAGAAAGTGAGCAACAAAACAATCCATCAAGCACCAGAAGAAAACAACTAATAAAAATTAGAGCTGAACTAAATGAATTAGAGAACAGAAAAAACAATTGAAAGAATTAACAAAGCCAAAAGCTGGTTCTTTGAAAAAATTAACAAAATTGATAAACCATTGGCTAGACTGACTAAAGAAATACAGGAAAGGAAACAAATAACCCAAATAAGAAACGAGAAGGATCACATCACAACAGAAGCAACTGAAATTAAAAGAATCATATCAGATTATTATGAAAAATTGTACTCTTAGAAATTTGCAAACCTAGAAGAAATGGATGAATTCCTGGAAAAACACTACCTACCTAAATTAACACATTCAGAAGTAGAACAACTAAATAGACTCATAACAAAAAAAGAGATTGAAAGAGTAATCAAAAAACTTCAATAAAAAAAAAAAGAGATTGAAAAGGTAATCAAAAAACTCCCAAAAACAAAAAGCCCTGGCCCGGACGGCTTCACTGCAGAGTTCTACCAAACTTTCAGAGAAGAGTTAACACCACTACTACTAAAGGTATTTCAAAGCATAGAAAAGGACGGAATACTACCCAACTCATTCTCTGAAGCCACCGTCTCCCTGATACCAAAACCAGGTAAAGACATTACAAAAAAAGAAAATTACAGACCTATATTCCTCATGAACATAGATGCAAAAATCCTCATCAAAATTCTAGCCAATAGAATTCAACAACATATCAAAAAAATAATTCACCACGATCAAGTGGGATTTATACCAGGTTTTTTTTTTTTTATGCAAGGCTGGTTTAATATCAGAAAAGCCATTAGTGTAATCCATCACATAAATAAAACAAAAGACAAAAACCACATGATCTTATGAATTGATGCAGAAAAGGCATTTGACAAAGTCCAACACCCATTCATGATAAAAACTCTCACCAAAGTAGGAATTGAAGGAAAATTCCTCAACATAATAAAGGGCATCTATGCAAAGCCAACAGCCAACATCATTCTAAATGGAGAGAGCCTGAAAACATTTCCCTTGAGAACGGGAACTAGACAAGGATGCCCTTTATCACCGCTCTTATTCAACATCGTGCTAGAAGTCCTAGCCAGGGCAATTAGGCTAGACAAAGAAATAAAGGACATCCAGATTGGCAAGGAGGAAGTAAAATTATCTCTATTTGCAGATGACATGATCTTAATACACAGAAAACCCTAAGGAATCCTCCAGAAAACTACTGAAACTAATAGAAGAGTTTGGCAGAGTCTCAGGTTATAAGATAAACATACAAAAATCACTTGGATTCCTCTACATCAACAAAAAGAACATCGAAGAGGAAATCACCAAATCAATACCATTCACAGTAGCCCCCAAGAAGATAAAATACTTAGGAATAAATCTTACCAAGGATGTAAAAGACCTATACAAAGAAAACTACAAAGCTCTACTACAAGAAATTAAAAAGGACCTACTTAAGTAGAAAAACATACCTTGCTCATGGATAGGAAGACTTAACATAGCAAAAATGTCTATTCTACCAAAAGCCATCTTTACATACAATGCACTTCCGATCCAAATTCCAATGTCATTTTTTAATGTGATAGAGAAATCACCAACTTCATATGGAAGGGAAAGAAGCCTCGGATAAGCAAAGCATTACTGAAAAAGAAGAAGAAAGTGGGAGGCCTCACTGTACCTGATTTCAGAACCTATTATACAGCCACAGTAGTCAAAACAGCCTGGTATTGGTACAACAACAGGCACATAGACCAGTGGAACAGAATTGAGAACCGAGATATAAATCCAACAACATATGAGCACCTGATATTTGACAAAGGCCCAGTATCAGTTAATTGGGGAAAAGATAGTCTTTTAACAAATTGTGCTGGCATAATTGGATATCCATTTGCAAAAAAGTGAAACAGGACCCATACCTCAGACCAAGCACAAAAACTACCTCCAAGTGAATCAAAGACCTAAACATAAAGACTAAAACGATAAAGATCATGGAAGAAAAAATAGGGACAACCCTAGGAGCCCTAATACAAGGCATAAACAGAATACAAAACATTACCAAAAATGATGAAGAGAGACCCGATAACTGGGAGCTCCTAAAAATCAAACACCTATGCTCATCTAAACACTTCACCAAAAGAGTAAAAAGACCACCTACAGACTGGGAAAGAATTTTCAGCTATGACATCTCCGACCAGCGCCTGATCTCTAAAATCTATATGATTCTGTCAAAACTCAACCACAAAAAGACAAACAACCCAATCAAGAAGTGGGCAAAGGAAATGAACACACTTCACTGAAGAAGATATTCAGGCAGCTAACAGACACATGAGAAAATGTTCTCGATCATTAGCCATTAGAGAAATGCAAATTTAAACTACGATGAGATTCCATCTCACTCCAACAAGGCTGGCATTAATCCAAAAAACACAAAATAATAAATGTTGGAGAGACTGCGGAGAGACTGGAACTCTTATACACTGCTGGTGGGAATGTCAAATGGTACAACCACTTTGGAAATCTATCTGGCGTTATCTTATACAGTTAGAAATAGAACTACCATACAACCCAGAAATCCCACTCCTCGGAATATACCCTAGAGAAACAAGAGCCTTCACACAAACAGATATATGCACACCCATGTTTATTGCAGCCCTGTTTACAATAGCAAAAAGCTGGAAGCAACCAAGGTGTCCATCAACAGATGAATGGGTAAATAAACTGTGCTATATTCACACGATGGAATACTACGCATTGATAAAGAACAGTGACGAATCTGTGAAACATTTCATAACATGGAGGAACCTGGAAGGCATTACGCTGAGCGAAATTAGTCAGAAGCAAAAGAACAAATATTGTATAAGACCACTAGTATAAGGTCTTGAGAAATAGTAAAAACTGAGAAGAACACATACTTTTGTGGTTATGACTGGGGGAGGGAGGGAGGGATGGAGAGGGTTTCTTACTGATTAATTAGTAGATAAGAACTGCTTTAGGTGAAGGGAAGGACAACACTCAATACATGGAAGGTCAGCGCAATTGGACTGGACCAAAAGCAAAGAAGTTTCCGGGATAAAATGAATGCTTCAAACGTCAGCGGAGCAAGGTCCAGGGTTTGGGAACCATGCTCTAAGGGGACTTCTAAGTCAACTGGCAAAATAATTCTGTTATGAAAACATTCTGCATCCCACTTTGAAATGTGGCGTCTGGTGTCTTAAATGCTAACAAGTGGCCATCTAAGATGCATGAATTGGTCTCAGCTCACCTGGAGCAAAGGAGAATGAAGAACACCAAGGTCACATAACAACTAAGAGCCCAAGAGACAGAAAGGGCCACATGAACCAGAGACCTACATTATCCTGAGACCAGAAGAACTAGTTGGTGCCTGGCTACAATCAATAACTGCACTGACAGGGAGGACAATAGAGAACCCCTGAGGGAGCAGGACATCAGTGGGATGCAGACCCCAAATTCTCATAAACAGACCATACTTAATGGTCTGACTGTGACTAGAGGAATTCCGGCGGTCATGGTCCCCAAACCTTTTGTTGGCACAGGACAGGAACCATCCCCGAAGACAACTCCTCAGACATGAAAGGGACTGGACAGTGGGTAGGAGAGAGATGCTGAGGAAGAGTGAGCTAATTATATCAGGTAGACACTTGAGACTGTGTTGGCATCTCCTGTCTGGAGGGGGGATGAGAGGATAGAGAGAGTTGGAAGCTGGCAAAATTGTCACGAAAGGAGAGACTGGAAGGGCTGACTCATTAGGGGGAGAGCAAGTGGGAGTAAGGAGTAAGATGTGTATAAACTTATACGTGACAGACTGACTTGATTTGTAAACGTTCACTTGAAGCTGAATAAAAGTTAATAAAAAAAACTTTATTTAACAGAAGAAATGAGAAAATAATATCTGCTCTTAACACTTCTATTCATATTCATATTTCAGATTTACACCCCCCCAAAAAAGAAAGAGAAAGAAATTATAATGGTTGTGAATTGATATAAAAAATTATTATTGAAGGTTATACAATAGTCTAAACAGAAAACCTAATAGAAATTAAATGCAATTGATGAATTGTAACAGAAAACTTAGCAATGATTTTAGATGAATTTTCAAAACCATTTAATTAAACAAAAGCTTTACAAGATTTATTTTAAAAGATACAAGTACATAAGAACAAAACTGCACACACTCCTCAATGACATGCATGGAATCAAGCTTTCGAGACCTTCATTTGCTGATGTGGCATGACTCAAAATAAGAAGAAACGGCTGCAAACATCCATTAATAATAGAAACACAGAATGTATGAAGTATGAATCTAGGAAAATTAGAAATCATTAAAAAATGAAATGGAACACATAAACATCAATATCTTAGGCATTAGTGAGCTGAAATGGACTGATATTCGCCATTTTGAATCGGACAATCATATGGACTACTATGCCAAATCGAAGAGAAATGGCATTAAGTTTATCATCAAAAACAACATTTCAAGATCTATCCTGAAGTACAATGCTGTCAGTGATAGAATGATATCCATATGCCTACAAGGAAGACCAGTGTCTTAGTCATATAGTGGTGCTATAACAGAAATGCCACAAGTGGGTGGCTCTAACAAAGAGAAATTAATTTTCTCACAGTCTAGTAGGCTAGAATTCAAAATTCAGGGTGTCAGCTCCAGGGGAAACTTTCTCTGTCAGCTCTGTGGGAAGGTCTCCATCATCAATCTTCCCCTGGTCAAGGGGCTTCTCAGGTGCAGGGACCCTGGGTCCAAAGGACATGCTCTGCTACTGGGGATGCTTTCTTGGTGTTATGAGGTCGCCATATCTCTCTGCTTGCTTGTCTCTTTTATATCTCAAAAGGTATTGCCTTAAGACACTATCTAATCTTATAGATCTCATCAATATAACTGCGACTAATCCATCTCATCACATCATTGTGACAGGATTTACACCACATAGGGAAATCACATTAGATGACTAAATGGTAGACAATCATACAATACTGGGAATCATGGCCTAGGCAAGTTGACAGATATTTTTTAGGGACACATTTCAATCCATGACAAGCACTTAATATGACTATTATTCAAATTTATGCACCAACTGCTAATGCCAAAGATGAAGAAACTGAAGATTTTTACCAACTTCTGCAGTCTGAAATTGATCAGACATGCAATCAAGATGCATTGATAATTACTGATGAGTGCAATGTGAAAGTTGGAAACAAAGAAGAAGGAACAGTAGTTGGAAAATCTGGCCTTGGAGACAGCATGATAGAATTTTGCACGACCAATGACTTCTTCATTGCAAATACCTTTTTTCAACAACTTAAATGGTGAGTATACGCATGGGCTTCACCAGATGGAATATACAGGAATCAAATGTCTACATCTGTGGAAAGAGACAATGGAAAAGCTCAATATCATCAGTCAGAACAAGACCAGGGGCTGACTGTGGAACAGACCATCAATTTCTCATATGCAAGTCTATGAGAGCCAAAGCACAACCTTGATTATATCTCACCTGAATTTAGAGACTATCTCAAGAATAGATTTGATAAATTGAAGGCTAATGCTTGAAGGCCAGATGAGTTGTGGAATGACATCAAGGACATTATACATGAAGAAAGTAAGAGGTCATTGCTCTGACAGGGATCACAATAGAGGGTCTGAGAGCTGGAGAAAAATGTGGAACAAAATTCTAACTCTCAAAAAAGACCAGATTACTCACCTGACAGAGACTGGAGAGATGCTGAGTATGTCCCCCGGACACACTTTTAGCTCAGTAATGAAGTCACTCCTGAAGTTCACCCTTCAGACAAAGATTAGACAGACCCATAAAGCAAAACTAAAGGGGCACAAAAGCCCAGGGGCAAGGGCTAGAAGGCAGGAGGGGACAGAAAAGCTGGTCATAGGGAACCCAGGGTCAAGAAGGGCAGAGTGTTGACATATTGTGGGGTTGGTAATTAGTGTCACAAAACAATACGTGTACTAATTGTTTAATGGGAACCTAGTTTGTTCTGTAAACCTTCATCTAAAGTATGACAATAAAGATATAAAATAAAATATATATGTATATCTGTTGGAAAAAAAAGAAAGCAAGAGGTCATTAAAAAGCCAGGAAAGAAAAAAAGAAGACCAAAATGGATGTCAGAAAAAACTCCGAATTTGCTCTTGAATGTAGAGTAGCTAAAGCAAAAAGAAAATAATGAAGTAAAAGAGATGAATAGAAGATTTCAAAGGGCACCTCAAGAAGACAAAGTAAAATATTATCATGAAATGTGTAAAGACCTGGAGTTAGAAAACCAAAAGGGAAGCACATGCTCAGCATTTGTCAAACTGAAAGAACTGAAGAAAACATTCAAGCCTTGTGTTGCAATATTGAAGGATTCTACAGGGAAAATATTAAATGACACAGAAAGTATCAAAAGAAGATAGAGAGAGGCAGAGTCAAGATTGCACAGTAGTCAGACACTTCCAGTGATCCCTCTTACAACAAAAACCAAAAAAAAAAAACAAAAAACAAAGACCTGAAAAAACAAGTGCAACAATTTTATACATGACAAGATAAGGGCCCTGAACATCAAAGGCAAAGTTAGGAAATCAGACTGAGTGGCAGGGGGAGGGAGACACGGTTCAGAAGTGGCGAGCAGTTGCTGGACCTGACGTGGTGAGAAATGGCACCCCTTGGACACAATCCCCTGGAGGGACACTGGCAGGGCTGGCAGTAGCATTCAGGATGCAGTTTCCTCAGGGGGAGACAGCAAGTCACACAGTCTACTCACAACTCCGGAACCAGAGAAGAGCAGTGTTGTTGGCAAAAGCTAAGTATTTGCATTCGTTTTACTGTGCGCTCAGCCCCCAAGACGGCTTCAGTAGCTGTAGATTTCCCTGCACCTGAGATAGGTGTTGCTGTGCAGCCTGAGCCGTTCTCCTGGCCTTGGAGAAGGAATAAATTAACAACTGGTGGAAAAGATAATCTGCCAGCTCCACTAAGCTGGGGAGCTCAGGACAGAAGAAGCTCCTTTCCAGGCACAAATGGTCCACGGACTTTAAATACCTTTCACCCCTGCATGGACCTGTGTAGGCCCATCTCGGGAGATTAGGCCCTTGTTACTGCAACGGTGTATGTGCTGGGTATCCAACTTCAACTGTTTTACCTTGCAGTGGAGAGGTGTGTTTTTGATGTTTGACACTGCTCTGCCTATTAAACAGGGTCCTCACCTACCTACATTGGTGGCCTGAGGAGTGGTGGCTCCACCCACATCATCTAGACACCCAAGACAGGGGTCCAAGGATAACAGGTGCCTCCCAGTCCTTACAACCAAAAGCATAGGGTGCCTGTGGTATAAATGCAGAACCCAGCTACCTGTGCACTATAGAAAACGGGTGCACTTTCCTCACAGACACTTGGGAGATGGTTGTCAGCCCCCTGCCTTTGTTCAGAGTGTGACCCCCTGATGCAACCAGATACCTGTGTCTCCAACAATCACCCCTCCCCATCTAAGACTATAGGACTTGATGACCTACAATTGATGACCAACTATCTAGACACCTGAGCTGAATCTATACAAGAAAAGTGAATGGACTCCTAGGCTCATATACCTGGTAACAGCTCGAGCCATCTGGTGACAGGACGTTAAATCTTGAAAGTTGCAAATGATCAAGCGAGCTCACTCAAGCACCCTATTTGGGCATATCAAAACAAAACAAAGCAAAAAGCTAGGATACAGTAGGCAAAAGTAAAATTATAAAATAAAATAACTTATGGATGGCTCAGAGACAGCAGTCAATATCAAATCACATAAAGAAGCAGACCATGATCACTTCAACAATCTCTCAAAACAAAGAATCAAGGAATCTTCCACATGAAGGTGTCTTCCTGGAATTACCAGACGTAGAATACAAAAGGTTAATATACAGAACTTTCAAGAGATCAGGGAGATCAGGCAAAGTGCAGAACAAGCCAAAGAACACACAGATAAACTAGATGAAGAAATTAAAAAGGCTACCCAAGAACATAAAGAAAAATTTAATAGGCTGCAACAATCCATAGAAAGAAAGCAATCAGGAATTCAGAAGATTGACAATAAAATTACAGAATTAGACAACTCAGTGGACAGAGGAACAGTATTGAGGAAATGGAAAGCAGAATTGGTGAGATTGAAGATAAATAACGTGGCACCAATATATTTGAAGAAAAATCAGATAAAACTATTTTTAAAAACATGAAGAAATCCTAAGAATCATGCGGGACTCTATCAAGAGAAATAACCTAAGAGTGAAGTATCAGATTAGGGAGGGTTAACAGAAAAAACAGAGAGAATTGTTGAAGATTTGTTGGCAGAAAATTTCCTTGATACCGTGAAAGATGAGCAGCAGATATCTATTCAAAATGCTCATTGAACCCCACATAAGGTAGATCTCAAAAGAAAGTCACCCAGACATATTATAAACAAACTTGCCAAAACCAAAGACAAAGAGAGAATTTTAAGAGCAGCTAGGAATAAACGAAAAGTCGCCTACAAAAGAGACTCAATAAGAATAAGCTCAGACTACTCGAGAGAAACCATGCAGGGAAGAAGGCAATGGGATGAGTTATATAAAGTAATGAAGGAAAAGATTTGCCAGCCAAGAATCATATACACAGCAAAACTGTCTCTCAAATATGAAGGTGAAATTAGGACATTTCCAGATAAACAGAAGATTAGGGAATTTGTAAAAAAAAAAAAAAAAAAAACCTACAAGAAATACTAAAGAGGGTTTTCTGGTTAGAAAATCAACAATATCAGATATCAACCCAAGACTAGAATGCAGGACAGAGCAACCAGATATCAACCCAGGTAGGGAAATCACAAAAATAAATCAAGATAAAAAAATGCTCAGAACAGGGAAACAGTGATGTTATTACGTAAAGGACGACAATACTAAAATAATAAAGAGGGACTGAAAAATGTAGTCATAGATCTTTCATATAGAGAGATAGTCAAGGGGTAGAGAGAAATAAAAGTTAGATTTAAACTTAGAAAAATAATGGCAAATATTAAGGTAACCAAAAAGGAGACTAACAATCCTACACATCAAAATAAAATACAAGAAAAACGTAACAACTCAGAAAAAAAAAATCAACAACGAATAAGAGGAAAAGACCACATACAGAGAAAAACTACTCAGTACAAAAAATTAAGCAGAAAAAAGAAACTCGACAACATACAAAAAAAGATATCAAAATGACAGCACAAAACTCATAACTACCAGAATTACACTGACTGTAAGTGGACTAAATGCACAAATAGAGACAGAGAGTGAAAGAATGGATTAAAAAACACGATCCATCTATACACTGCCTACAAGAGACACTCCTTAAAGACACAAACAAACTAAAACTCAAAGGATGGAAAAAATATATATCAAGCAAAAAAGAATCAACAAAGAGCAAGAGTGGCAATATTAATTTCTGACAAAATAGACTTTAAAGTTAAATTCACCGAAAAGGATAAGGAAGGACACTATAAAATGATTAAACAGACAATATACCAGGAGGATATCACCATATTAAATATTCACACACCCAATGACAGGGCTTCAAGATACATAAAACAAACTCTAACAGCATTGTAAAGTGAGATAGACAGCTCCACAACAATATTAGGTGACTTCAACATACCACTTTGGTGACGAACAGAACATTCAGAAAGAAGCTCAGTAAAGACATGGAAGATCTAAATGCCACAATCAATCAACTTGACTTCACATACATATACAGAACACTCCACCCAACAGCAGCCAAGTATACTTTCTTTTCCAATGCATATGGAACATTCTCTGGGAGAGACCACATATTAGGCAATAAAGCACACCTTAAAGAATCCAAAACATCAAAATATTGCAAAGCATCTTCTCTGACCATGAAGCTATAAAAGTAGAAATCAAAAACAAAACAAAAAAAAAAGCAGGGGAAAGAAATCAAACACTCAGAAACTGAGCAATACCTTGCTCAAAAACGACTGGGTTATAGAAGAAATTAAGGATGGAATAAAGAAATTTACAGTATCCAATGAGAATGAAAACACTTCCTACCAGAACCTTTGAGACACAGGTAAAGCAGTGCTCAGAGGTCAATTTATAGCAATACATGCACACATCCAAAAAGAAGAAAGGGCCAAAATCAAAGAATTATCCCTACAACTTGAAGAAATAGAAAGAGAGCAACAAAAGAAACCCTCAGGCATCAGAAGAAATTAAATAATAAAAAGTAGAGCAGAATTAAATGAAATAGAGAACAGAAAAAAAAATTGAAAGAGTTAACAAGACCAAAAGCTGGTTCTTTGAAAAAATTAACAAAATTGCTAAAACATTGGCCAAACGGACAAAAGAAAAACAGGAGAAGAAGCAAATTACCCAACATCACAACAGACCCAACTGAAATTAAAAGAATCATATCAGATTAGTATGAAAAATCATACTCTAACAACTTTGAAAACCTAGAAGAAATGGATGAATTTCTAGAAACACATTGCCTACCTAAACTAACAGAAACAGAGGTAGAACAGTTAAATAAACCCATAACAGAAGAAGAGGTTGAAAAAGGTAATTTTAAAAATTAAAAATCTCCCAACAACAACAACAAAAGCCCTGGCCCTGACAGCTTCCCTGGTGAGTTCTACCAAACTTTCAGGAAAGAGTTAACACTACTACTAGTAAAGGTATTTTAGAGCATTGAAAAAGATGAAATACTCCCAAACTCATTCTATGAAGCCAGCATATCCCTGTTACCAAAACCAGGTAAAGACACCACACACACACACACAAAAAAAAAACAAATTACAGACCTATATTCCTTACGAAATTAGATGCAAAAATCCTCAACAAAATTCTACCCAATAGAATTCAATAACATGTCAAAAAAAATAATTCACCAGGACCACGTGGGATTCATACTAGGTATGCAGGGATGGTTCAACATTAGAAGAACAATCGAAGTAATCCACCATATAGGTAAAACAAAGGACAAGAACCACATGATCTTATCAACTGATGCAGAAAAGGCATTTGACAAAGTCCAACACCCGTTCATGAGAAAAACTCTCAGCAAAATAGGAATTGAAGGAAAATTCCTCAACACAATAAAGGGCATTTATATAAAGCCAACAGCCAACATCACCCTTAATGGAGAGAGCCTGAAAGCATTCCCTTGAGATGGGGAACCAGACAAGGATGCCCTTTATCACCACTCTTATTCAACAGTATGCTGGAGGTCCTAGCCAGAGCAATTAGGCCAGATAAAGAAATAAAGGGCATCCAGATTGGTAAAGAAGAAATAAAAGTATCTCTATTTGCAGATAACACGATCTTATACAGAGAAAACCCTAAAGAATCCTCAAGAAAACTACTGAAACTAGTAGAAGAGTTCAGCAGAATATCAGGATACAAGATAAACCTACAAAAATCAGTTGGATTCCTCTACACCAACAAAAAGAACATTGAAGAGGAAATCACCAAATCAATACCATTTACAGTAGCCCCCAAGAAGATAAAATACTAGGAATAATTGTAACCAGAGACATAAAAGACCTATACAAAGAAAACTACAAGACACTACTACAAGAAACCAAAAGAGACTTACGTAAGTGGACAAACATACCTTGATCATAGACAGGAACTCTGAACATTGTAAAAATGTCTCTTCTACTGAAAGCGATCTATAGATATGCTGCAATTCCAATCCCAATTCCAAGGACATTTTTTAATGTGATGGAGAAACAAATCACCAACTTCATATGGAAGGGAAAGAGGCCCCAGATAAATAAAGCATTACTGAAAAAGAAGAACAAAGTGGGAGGCATCACGTTACCTGATTTTAGAACTTATTATACCGCCATAGTAGTGAAAACAGCCTGGTACCGGTACAGCAGCAGACACATAGACCAATGGAACAGAACTGAGAAACCAGACATAAATCCATTCACTTATTAGCTGATATTTGATAAAGGCTCAAAGTCAGTTAAATGGGGGAAAGATAGCCTCTTTAACAAATGGTGCTGGCATAACTGGATATCCCTCCACAAAAAAATGAAACAAGATCCATACCTCACACCATGCACAAAAACTAACTGAAATGGATCAAAGACCTAAATATGAAATCTAAAATGATAAAAATCATGGAAGAAAAAACAGGGACAACACTAGGAGCCCTAATAAAAAAAAAATATGTAGCATAAACAGTACAAAAAACATTGCTAACAATGTGCAAGCACCCAAAGAGAAAAGAGAACTCCTAAAAATCGAACACTTACGCTCAGCCCAAGCCTTCACCAGAAGAGTAAACTGATTACTTACAGAGTGGGAAACAATTTTTAGCTATAACATTTCCGATCAGCCTCTGATCTCTAAAATCTACATGATATTGCAAAAACTCAATAACAAAAAGACAAATAATCCATTTTAAAGATGGGCAAAGGATAGGAACAGGCACTTCAACGAAGAAGACATTCAGGCAGGTAACAGATACATGAGGAAATGCTCACAATCATTAGCCATTAGAGAAATGTAAATCAAAACTACAACGAGACACCATCTCACTCCAGCAAGGCTGCCATTAATGCCAAATCACAAAATAATAAATGTTGGAGAGGTTGTAGAGAGACTGGAACACTTATTCACTGCTGGTGGGAATTTAAAATGGTGCAGCCACTTTGGAGATCAATCTGGCACTTCCTTAAAAAGCTAGAAATACAACTACAATAGGATATGGCAATCCCACTCCTTGGAATATATCTTAGAGAAATAAGAGCCTTTATATGAACAGATACATGGACAACCATGTTCATTGCAGCACTGTTTACAATAGCAGAAAGATGGAAGTAACCAAGGTGCCCATCAACAGATGAATGGATAAATAAATTGTGGTGCATTCACACGATGGAATACTTCACACAGATCAAGAACAATGATGAATCCGTGAAATATTTCATAGCTTGGAGGAATCTGGAGGGCATTACGCTGAGTGAAATTAGTCAGTTGCAAAAGGACAAATATTGTATGAGACCACTATTATAAGAACTCAAGAAATAGTCTAAACAGAGAAGAAAATATTCTTTGATAGTTACGAGGGTGGGGAGAAAGGGAGGGAGAAGGATATTTGCAAATCTAGATAGTAGACAAGAACTATTTTAGGTGAAGGGAAAGACAACATACAATAAAGGAGAGGTCAGCATAAATGGACTAAATGAAAAGCAGATTCCTGAATAAACCAAATGCTCCAAAGGCCAGAGTAGCAGGGGCAGCAGTTGAGGGACCATGTTTTCAGGGGACATCTAGGTCAATTGGCATAATAAAATCTATTAAGAAAACATTCTGCATCCCACTTGGTGAGTGGCGTCTGCAGTCTTAAAAACACTATCAAGCGGCCATCTAAGATGCATCCATTGGTCTCAACCCACCTGGAGCAAAGGAGAATGCAGAACACCAAAGACACAAGGTAATTATGAGTCCAGAAGACAGAAATGGCCACATAAATCCAAGACTATATCAGCCTGAGACCAGACGAACTAGATGGTGCCTGTCTACAACCGAAGACTGCCCCGACAGGGAACGAAACAGGGCATCCCTGACGGAGCATGAGAGCAGTGAGATGCAGACCTCAAAGTCTCATAAAAAAAAATCAGACTTAGTGATCTGACTGAGACTAGAGGAACCCTGGAGGTCATGGTCCCCAGACCTTCTGTTGGCCCAAGACTGGAACCATTCCCAAAGCCAACTCTTCAGACAGGGATTGGCCTGGATTATAGGATAGAAAATGATAGTGGTGAGGAGTGACCTTCTTGTCTCAAGTGGACACATGAGACTATGTGGGCAGCTCCCGTTTGGAGGGGAGATGAGAAGGCAGAGGGGGACAGAAAGTAGCTGAAGGGACACAGGGAATTCAGGGCTGAGAGAAGAAGTGTGCTGTCTCATTAGTGGGAGAGGAACTAGGAGTACATAGCAAGCTGTATACAAATTTTTGTATGAGAGACTGACTTGATTTGTAAAGGTTCACTTAAAGCACACACACACAAAAGATGGAAAGAATACACAGAGTCACAGTACCAAAAGAAATGGTCGACTTTCAGTCGTTTCATGAGGTGGCATATGATGAAGAACTGGTAGTAGTGAAGCAAGAAGTCCAAGCTACACTGAAGACACTGGCGAAAAACAAGGCTCCAGGAGCTGACAGAACACCCACTGAGTTGTTTCAACAAACAGATGCAGCACTGCAGATGCTCACTCCACCATGCAAAGAAATTTGGAAGCTAGCTACCTGGCCAACAGACTGCAAGAGATGCATGTTTGTGTCCATTCAAAGAAAGGCGATCCAACAGACTGCGGAAGTTATCAAATGTAAATCATAGTATTAGTAAATATGGTAAACAAACAAACAAAGAAACTCTATCTATTCTACACTGAATATGACATTCTATCCCCAGGAGATCTAGTGAGTTTATGATGTTGTTGTTAGGTGCTGTTGGGTCAGTTCCAACACATAGCGACCCTGTGTACAACAGAACGGAACAGTGCCCAGCCCTGGGCCTTTCTCATTGCTACGTCTGAGCCCACTGTTGCAGCCGCCGTCTCAATCTGTCTCATTGAGGATCTTTGTCTTTTTCACTGACCCTCTACTTTACCAAGCACGATGTCTTTTTCCAGGGACTGATTCCTCCTGATAATATGTCCAGAGTACGTGAGACCAAGTCTTGCCACCCACTTTTCTAAGGAGCATTCTGGCTGTACTTCTTCCAAGACAGGTGTGTTCATTCTTCTAGCAGTCCATGGTATATTCATTATTCTTCACCAACAACATAATTCAAGTTTCAGTTCTTTCGTCTTCCTTATTCATTGTCCAGCTTTAGCATGCATATGAGGTGACTGAAAATATCATGGCTTGGTTCAGGCACACCTTAGTCCTCAAAGTGACATCTTTGATTTTTAACACTTTAAAGAGGTCTTTTGTAGCAGATTTGCCCAATAAAATATGTCATTTGATTTCTCAAAGTGTGCTTCCATGGGTGGTGATTGTGGATCCAAGTAAGATGAAATCCTTGACGACTTCAGTATTTTCTCTGTTTATTGTGATTTTTTTATTGTTCCAGTTGTGAGGATTTTTGCTTTCTTTATGTTGAAGTGTAATCCATACTGAAGGCTGAAGTCTTTGATCCTCATCAGTAAGTGCTTCAAGTTCTCTTCACTTTCAGTAAGCAAGGTTGTGTCATCTGCATGTCTAGGCTGTTAACGAGTCTTCCTCCAATCCTGGTGCCCCTTCTTCTTCATATGATCCAGCTTCTTGGACTGTATGGATTATATGTTTTTTTAAAGACACTGAGTTTTTGGTAATTTACTATGGCAGCCCTAGAAAATGAATACAGAGCCCTTCACCAAGAACAAGTCAAGTTAGCACCAAAAATGCTCCTGTAAGGGTAGCCACGTAACATGAGACATGGCAGTTTTAAAAAGTATAAAGTAAAACTCTCAGCTTTGACAGACAAAGGGCTCCTCTAAGACTAAGTTCATTGCTGTTGAGTCGATTCTATCTCATAGCAACCCTAAAGGACAGAGTAGAATTGACCCATAGGGTTTCCAAGGAGTGACTGGTAGATTCGAACTGCTTGAATAAGTATTGTGAAAAAATACAACCCTGACACACAACTTTTCTGAGCTTAGTATTAAAACAAAACAAAACAAAAAGAAGTCGCTATCGAGTGGATTCTCACTCATAGGGACCGTACAGGACAGAGTAGAGCTTCCCCACAGGGTTTCCAAGGAGCGACTGGTAGATTCAAACTGCAGACCTTTTGGTAGCAGCCAAATGCATAACCACTGCACCACCAGTGGCTTTCAAATCAGCTATAGGCTGATGATCTCCAAATTCTTAGAACCTGGAAAACTATTCTACCTCAGAGTGGTATCCACAGCTGGGAACTGTTCTCCACACTTGGATGACCTCAGACATCCAAATCTAACATGTCCAGAAAAAATCTTTTGGTCATTTTCTCAAGTTTGTTCCTCCATGGTTTTCCACATGGTAGAGAATGGCTCTGGTGACCATGCGCTCATGGTAGCCTGAATTCCAGAAGTCACCTTTGATTCTCCATTCCCCTCATCCCATACGTCTGATCGACCAGCAGTTCTTGGCAGCTCAAGCTCCAAAGTACACCTCAAGCCTGTCCACTGTTCCCACCTGCACTTCCACCATCACTCCTCACCCTGACCACTGCAGAAGCATCCTGACCGGTCCTCTGTATTTGCTGTCTTCAAGTTCTCCTGGGCTACAGTTAATTCCTGGGACACATTCTTTCTCAAGATCATTGAACAATAGAAGGAGAAGGGCATTTAGTTGTATGCTACCTCCTCCGCTTGAGCTGCATGCCCCTCAGAAATCACTTTTCACTGTCCACTCTATAATGTCTCTATTCCAATTTCCTGTCTTTGGCCGCACTGCTTTGATAGCGTGCATGCATGTTTGCTTCAGGGGTCATGTAGACAGCTGCTTGGAGGAATTTTTCTTAGTACAATCATGGTTGTGTGCCATCAAGAGATTCTGACTCATATCAACCCTGTATGACAACTTAGAACTGCTTCACAAGGTTTCCTAGGTTGCGGCTTTTTATGGTGCAGCCCCGGTGGCACCGTGGTTAAGAGCTCGGCTGCTAACCAAAGGGTGGACAGTTCAAATCCACCAGTTGCTTCTTGGCGGAAATACATGGCAGTCTGCTTTTGTAAAGACTTATAGTCTTAGAAACCCTATGGGGCAGTTCTACTCTGCCCTATAGGGTCACTACGAGTCTGAATTGATTCAACAGCAACTGGTTTGGATTTTGTTTGGTTAGAATCTTTATGGGAGCCCATCTCCAGATCTTTTCAACCCCTGAGCTGGTGGGTTCCAACGGCCCACCTTTCAGTTAGCCAAGCACTTAACCGTTGCACCTCCAATACTTAACTCTGCACGCGAGAGGGCCCTCTCCTGACGTCTCCCGTCTCCTCACCCCGCACACCTTGGCGTTGTCCTTGCTTCTAGACCCCACCCTCCCCTCTGGAGGCCCAACCCCCCCACGCCGGCCCCCCACCCGGGCCGCTGGGCCGGGCCAGCAGCCATGTTCCTCGCCCTCCAGCCAGTTACTCACAGAAGCGCCCGGACGGGTGGTGAGGGGCCCGGGCCGGATGGCGCGCCTTATAGCGGACGGTGTTCGTGCTGCTTTCCGTGCGTGTTTTCTGAAAGGTATGAAACTCCGGCAGGTGGGTGGAGGGACCCGCTCGCAGACTGAACAAGCCCGGCCCCTCGAAGGTGTGGAGGGAAGGCGCCAGGAGGGCAGGTTCCAGTGCCAGCACCCCGTGGGCTCCAGAGGTTGGAGAGTCCGGAAGTTGGTTTAGCAGCTGGCATCGCCCCCTCCGGCGTACCCCGACCCGAGTGATCCCCAGGGGCGGATGCGGCGCGGGGGCGGGCGGACGCAGCCACTCTATGGGCTGCGAGAGGGAGCCTCTGGCCCGGGAGACGCAGCTGGTCTGCGAAATTTGCATCCCCATGGATTTGCGGGGGGCGGGGGTGGGGGTCCAGCCGCGGGGTCCAGCTGCGGAGTGCCCTCGGGCCTGGGGGCTTGAAGGGCTTGGGGAGAAAGGCCGTGTCCAGGGCTGCGCCCAGGTCCCTACTCTGCCCGGGGCGGGTTTGCGGGCCAAGCTGGGTGATGGGCTCCTGCCCCCTCCGCCCCCTACCTGCTCCCTGTGCCAGGGGAGAAACCAAGGCCCAGAGTTCACCCGGGGGCGGTGAGATTCCAGACTGAGGAGGGGGCACTCGCCCCCGTTCGTCGTCCCACCCCCACCAGACTCCGTAGGGTGCCAGGGACGGGGAGAGAGCGATCCCCCGCCCAAGGCCCCGCTGCCCCTTACTGTTTTGGGCGCTGTGCCTGGGAGGCTGAGGCACCCCGCGCCCTCGCCCGCGCCCAGCTGGTCTACTCTCGGGGCTGGGGCGTCGGCGCGGCCCCGGCCGCACCTGGAAAGGAAGGGGTCTTGGGAATCTCTGGAGCAGCGTGGGGACCCTACTCCTTGTGGAAGCAGCGATTCAGTGTGTGTTAACAGTGTGGATGCCGGTCCCGCTCCCCCTCTGGGTGGCGGGGGTGGGGGTAGCAGGAAGGGGTCTTGAGCAACCATGTTGTTTGTTAACTTAAATGTTTGTGCGGCGCTGTGTACCGGTCGCTGTGGACGCGATCTCTGGTGCTGAGGGGATTTGAGGGTTCCTCACACTGGCGGGATTTGGAGCCTCTACCCTGGTGGCAGTGGGTTTAGTGGGTTACCCTGGTGGCTAGTGGTTAAGTGCTAAGGCTGCTAGCCAAAAGGTTGGCAGTTTGAATCCACCAGGCGCTCCTTGGAAACTCTGTGGGGCAGTTCTACTCTGTCCTATAGGGTCGCTATGAGTCAGAATTGACTCGATGGCCACAGGTGTGGTTTTTTTTTTTTTTTTAGGTTGGAGATTAGGTGTCTCTCGGGCTGACATTTGAAGGTCTGGAGCTGGCCGTTTATGAGGGTTTATAAGGGTTTTAAGTGCTCCGGCCATGGGCACCAACCCGATCTTCCAGCCCCTGCGGACGGACCGCCTCCCCCGCCCCGGGGGGATTGGCTGCTCTGGGACCCCGAGCCCAGAGGGCGGTGAGATGCTGACAAACGTGAGTGATGCCCTGCAGGCTCCAGTCGGCGGGGCAGCCCTGCTCACATGGTCTCAATACGGGCAGTCGGGCAGTGGGCTTCGTGCCTGGGGAGTGGTTTCCGAATGTTCCCTGGTGTCCCCCCACCCCGTGTGGGGCGACAACTCTCCCCTGGGCGGGGACCTAGTAGAGGCCTGCAGGGCATCAGGGTATGGAGGGGCAGAGCTTGGGCGGGGAGGGCACGGCCCTGCAGGTTCCTCTACGTGAGCACGGCGGGGGGGTTGCGGGTCGTGAAGGCTGGGCCTGGTCGAGGACCCACTAGGTCTTGCAGAAGGAGTGGGTTAGGATAATCATAGCATTAATGGGAGTATTGAGAGAGCGCCCTGGGGCGTTGGGTCCCTCGGGAAGAAAAGCTTCTGCTATCCCCACTGGAGCGGTACCCAGGTCGTCCCGGCTTAGGTCCAGGAGGTTCCCATGCACGGAGGGCCTGGTGGGCAGAACAGAACCGGCGGTGCGCGCGCCCTCTCGCGCCCTTGCGCCGAATCGCTGAAGTTCAGTGTCAGGCGATTCTAAGCCATGGTTCTGGAACTCAATAGTGAAGCAGAGCAAATGATGCAGTGCCTTGATGGGACCGGTGGAGACAACAAGAAGCAAAGCACAGCGGAAACTTCAAAATTCCACCGAGTGTTAGTAGGATTTGGAGGGAGAAAATAGACGGAGACTCGAGAGGCCCAGAGATGCAGAAGGGTTAGAGGATTAGGGTTAGGGGTTAGGGTTTGGTGTTAGGGGTCCAGGTTTGGGGGTTAGAGGTTTGGGAGTTAGGTTTAGGGGTATAGGTTTTAGGTGGTTGGGGGTTGGGTTAGAGCTGGGGTTACTAGGCTCGGGCACAAGTGGTTTAGGGTTATGGTTAGGGTTGGAGTGAGGCTGAGGTTGATTCCCCAGTCTTGTGTACCGTCTCTTCCTTCACCAGAGTTACCACATATCTGTTGTTTGGTTGGAAACCCTGATGGCGTAGTGGTTAAGAGCCACCGGTGCTAACCAAAGGTCTGCAGTTCGAATCCACCAGGCACTCCTTGGAAACTCTATGGGGCAGTTCTAATCTGTTCTATAGGGTCTCTATGAGCTGGAATCTACTCGACGGCAGTGGGTTTCGTTGTTTTGGTTATTGTTTAGTTAGCTTTTCTCTACCCACTCCGTCTCCTTGGTGAACATCAAGGATTGTTTCTGTGCGTAAATGTTTTCATGAATTTTTATGATAGTGGTCTCTCACTGTATATGTCGTTTTGTGATTGACTTAGTCAGTATGATGCGCCCCAGATTCATCCATGGTGTGAGATGTTGCGGAGATTCATCATTGGTCTTTATTGTCGTGTAGTGTTCCACTGTGTGTATGTACCGTAGTTTGTTTATCCGTTCCTCCATGGATGAGCACTTAGGTTGTTTCCATCTTTTTGTTACTGTGAATAATGTTGCAGTGAACACGGGTGTGCATATGTCTATTCCTGTGACTGCTCATGGAAACCCTGGTGGCTAGTGGTTAAGTGCTACTGCTGCTAACAAAAAGGGTTAGGGTTTGGGGTTAGGGATATTAGGGTTAGGGTTGTTAGAGTTAGGGTCCTTAGGGTTTGGGGTTAGAGTTTAGGGTTAGGGTTTTTCGGTTAGGGTTTTTGGGTTGGGGTTATGTGTTAGGGTTAGGTTTAGGGTTTGAGGTTAGAGTTTGAAGTTACAGGTTAGGTGTTAGGGGTTGCAGTTTAGGGTTTTGGGGTTTAGTCATTAGGGTTTGGGTTAGGTTTTAGGGTTTAGGGTTTAGGTTTAGGGTTGGGTTTGGTGTTGGGTTTGTTTAGGATATGTGGTTTGAGGTTAGAGGGTGGGTGTTAGAGGGTTGGGGTTTAGAGGGTTGGGGGTTAGAGATTGAAGGAGTTAGAGGGTGAGGGGTTAGAGGGTGAGGGGTTAGAGGTTGAGAAGATTATAGAGTGAGGGAGTGAGAAGGTGAGGGTGTGAGGAGGTGAATGTTAGGGTTTAGGGCTAGAGGGTTTAGGCTTAGGGTTCAGAGGCTTAGGGTTAGGGGGTTAGGGTTTCAGGGTTCAGAGGTTGGGGTTGGTGTTGTGGTTAGGGTTAGAGGTTTAGGGTTAGAGGTTTAGGGTTAGAGGATTAGGGGTATGGTTTAGAGGTTTAGGGTTAGGGGTTAGGGCTAGGGTTTAGGGATTCAGGTTTAGGGGTTTGGGATGGGTTTGGGGTAAGGTGTTAGGGTTAGGGTTAGAGGGTTAGGTTTAGGGCTTAGGGCTTAGAGTTTAGGGTTTTAGGACTTAGCTTTTAGGGCTTACGGCTTAGAGCCTAGGATTTAGGGCTTAAGATTTAGAGTTTAAGGCTCAGAGTGAGGGCTGGGGGCTGGGGTTAGAGTTTAGGGTTAGGGTATTAGGGTTAGAGGGTTAGATAGTTAAGCGTTTAAGTTTAGGGGTTAGTGGTTGGGGTTAAGGGTGTTAGTGTATAGGGTTTTGACGTTTAGGGTGTTAGGTTTAAATGTGTTAGGGCTAAGGGTGTTAGGGTTTTAAGTGTTATGGTTTAGGGTTTATGGTTAAGTGATAGGGTTAGGCTTAGGCTCATTGTTAGGTTTAGGGCTAGGGATTTGAGGTTTAGAGTTTGGAGCTGGGTTTGGGGGTTGGGGTTAGGTTTAGGGCTAGGGTTAGAGGATTAGGTTTAGAGGGTTAGGGTTCTGGGTTAGGGTTTCAGGTTAGCATTAGAGGGTTAGGGTTCGAGGGTTAGTGTTAGGGTTGTTAGGGTTAGAGAGGCTAGGGGTTAGGGTTAGGTGTTAGGGTTTAGGGTTTATGGTTAGGCTTAGGGTTTGGGCTTTGGGGTTTGAGGTTTGGGTTTAGGGTTTGGGGCTTAGAGTATAGGGTTTAGAGTGTAGGGTTTTGGTGTGTAGTGTTTTGGGGTGTAGGTGTTTAGGTTGTAGGGTTTAGGGTATAGGGGTTAGGGTTTGGGTTAGGGTTAGAGTTTAGGGCCTTGGAGGTTAGGACCTAAGGGCTTAGGGTCTTAGGGGCTTTGGGGCTCATGGCTTAGGGGCTAGAGTTAGAGGGCTAAGGCCAGAGGGCCAGAAGGCCAGAGGGCCAGGGTTATGGTTTGATTCCTGGCTGGCAATTTTTTTCCTTCAATATTTTGTATAAGTCATCCCATTGCCTTCTTGCCTCCATGATTTCTGCTGAGTAGTCCAAGTTTATTATTATTTACTCTCCTTTGTTGGTGACTTCCTTTATCCCTAGCCTCTCTTTAAGTTCTCTTTATATTTGATTTTGGCAAGTTTGATTATTATATGTCTCGGTCACTTTCTTTTGAGATCTACCTTATGTGGAATTCGATGAGCATCTTTCATGATATCAGGGAAGTTTTCTGCCAAAAAATCTTCAACAGTTCCCTCTGTATTTTCTGTTAGCCCTCCCTGTTCTGGTACTCCAATCACTCATAGTTATTTCTCTTGATAAAGTCCCACATGATTCTTTGGATTTCTTCATTTAAAATTCTTTTATCTGCTTTCTCTTGAAATATATTAGTCCCAAGAGATTTATCTTCAATCTCAGTAATTCTGCCTTCCAGTTCTTCAATTGTGCTCTTCTTAGTTTCTATTGAGTTTTCTAACTCTGTAATTTTATTTTTAATCTTCTGAATTTCTGCTTGCAGTCTCTCTGTGGTTTCTTGCAGCTTATTAAATTTTTAATTATGTTCTTGAGTAACCTTTTTAATTTCTTCAGCTGCTTTATCTTTGTGTTCCTTGGCTTGTTCTGCATTTTGCCTCATTTCCTTCCTGATGTCTTTAAGAGTTCTGTATATTAATCTTTTGTATTCTGCGTCTGGTAATTCCAGGATTGCACCTTCATCCAGAAGATTCCTTGAGTCTTTGTTCTGAGTGCTTGTTGAAGCAATCATGGGTGAGCTTCTTTTTTTTATTATTTTAATAATTTTTATTGTGTTTTAAATGAAAGTTTACAAATCAAGCCAGTCTCTCACATAAAAACTTATACACAACTTGTTACATATTCCCAATTACTTTCCCCCCAATGGGACAGCCCACTCCCTCCTTCCACTCTTTCTTTTCGTGAGCATTTTGCCAGTTTCTAAGCCCCTCTACCCACCCATCTCCTTTCCAGGCAGGAGATGCCAACATTGTCTCAAGTGTCCACCCAAACCAAGTAGCTCATGCCTCACCAGCATCCCTCTCCAACCCATTGTCTAGTCCAATCCACGTCTGATGAACTGGCTTTGGGGATGGTTCCCGTAGTGGGTAAACGGAAGTTGTGGGGGCCATGATCACTGGGCTCCTTCCAGTCTCAGTCAGACCATTAAGTCTGGTCTTTTTATGAGAATCTGGGGTCTGCATCCCACTGTTCTCCTGCTCCCTCAAGGGATCTCTGTTATGTTCCCTGTCAGGACAGTGATTGGTTGTGGCTCGGCACTATCTAGTTCTTCTGGTCTCAGGATGATGTAGTCTCTAGTTCATGTAGTCCTTTCTGTCTGTTGGGCTCATTATTATCTTATGTTCTTGGTGTTCTCCATTCTCCCTTGATCCAGGTGGGTTGAGAATCATTGATGCATCTGAGATGGCTGCTTGCTAGCATTTAATATCCCAGATGCCACTCTTCAAAGTGGGATGCAGAATGTTTTCTGAATAGATTTTATTATGCCAGTTGACTTAGATGTCCCTTGAAACCGTGGTCCCCAAACCCCTGCCCCTGCTTTGCTGACCTTTGAAGCATTCAGTTTATTCAGGAAACTGCTTTGCTTTGGGTTTAGTCCAGTTGTGCTGACCTCCACTGTGTTGAGTGTTGTCCTTCCATTCACCCAAAGTAGTTCTTGTCTATCTCTTTAGTAAATACCCCTCTCCTACCCTCCCTCCCTCCCCCCTCTCGTAACAACAAAGGAATATGTTCTTATCAGTTTAAACTATTTCTCAAGATCTTATAATAGTGGTCTTATACAATATTTGACCTTTTGCAACTAATTTCACTCAGCATAATGCCTTCCAGGTTTCTCCATGTTATGAAATGTTTCACAGATTCATCACTGTTCTTTATTGATGTGTAGTATTCCATTGTGTGAATATACCATAATTTATTTATCCATTCATCCATTGATGGGCACCTTGGTTGGTTCCATCTTTTTGCTCTTGTAAACACTGCTGCAATAAACATAGATGTGCATGTATCTGTTTGTGTAACAGCTCTTATTTCTCTAGGATATATTCTGAGGGGTGAGATTGCTGGGTTGTATGGTAGTTCTATTTCTAGCTTTTTAAGGAAGCGCCAAATTGATTTCCAAAGTAGTTGTATACCATTTTACATTCCCACCAGCAGTGTATAAGTGTTCCACTGTGTCAATCCCCCTCATTGAGGGTCACCCTCTTTTCCGCTGACCCTGTACTCTGCCAAGCGTGACGTCCTTCTCCAGGGACTGATCTCTCCTGACAACATATCCAAAGTATATAAGACGCAGTCTCGCCATCCTTGCCTCTAAGGAGCATTCTGGCCGCACTTTTTCCCAAACAGATTTGTTCGTTCTTTTGGCAGTCCATGGTATATTCAATATTCTTCACCAACACCACAATTCAAAGGCGTCAACTCTTCTTCGGTCTTCCTTATTCATTTTCCAGCTTTCACATGTATATGATGTGATTGAAAATAGCATGGCTTGCGTCAGGCGCACCTTAGTCTTCAGGGTGACATCTTTGCTCTTCAACACTTTGAAGAGGTCCTTTGCAGCAGATTTGCCCAATGCAATGTGTCTTTTGATTTCTTGACTGCTGCTTCCATGGCTGTTGATTGTGGATCCAAGTAAAATGAAATCCTTGACAACGTCAGTCTTTTCTCCATTTCTCATGATGTTGCACGTTGGTCCAGTTGTGAGGATTTTTGTTTTCTTTATGTTGAGGCGTAATCCATACTGGAGGCTGTGGTCTTTGATGTTCATTAGTAAGTGCTTCAAGTCCTCTTCACTTTCAGCAAACAGGGTTGTGCCATCTGCATAATGAAGGTTGTTAATGAGCCTTCCTGCAATCCTGATGCCCCGTTCTTCTTCATATAGTCCAGATTCTCGTATTATTTGCTCAGCATACAGATTAAATCGGTATGCTGAAAGAATACAACCCTGACGCACACCTTTCCTGACTTTAAACCAATCAGTATCCCCTTGTTCTGTCTGAACAACTGCCTCTTAATCTATGTAAAGGTTCCTCATGAGCACAATTAAGTGTCCTGGAATTCCCATTCTTCCCAGTGTTATCCATAGTTTGTTATGATCCACACAGTCGAATGTCTTTGCATAGTCAATAATACACAGGTAAACATCTTTCTGGTATTCTCTGCTTTCAGCCAGAATCGATATGGTTTCAGCTATGATATCCCTCCTTCCATGTCCTCTTCTGAATCCTGCTTAAATTTCTGGCAGTTCCCTGTCAATGTACTGCTGCAGCTGCTTTTGAATGATTTTTAGCAGAATATTACTTGCATGTGATATTAATGATATTGTTTGATAATTTCCACATTTGGTTGGATCACCTTTCTTAGGAATAGGCGTAAATATGGATCCTTTCCAGTTCGTAGGCCAGGTAGCTGTATTCCATATTTCTTGGGATTAGACAAGCGAGCGATTCCAGTGCTGCATCCATTTGGTGAAACGTCTCAGTTGGTATTCCATCAATTCTTGGAGGCTTTTTTTTCTCACCAATTCCTTCAGTGCAGCACGGACTTCTTCCTTCAGTACCATTGGTTGCTGATCATATGCTACTTCCTGAAATGGTTGAAGACCGACCAATTCTTTTTGGTATAGTGACTGTGGGTATTACTTTCATCTTCTTTTGATGCTTCCTGCGTCATTTAATATTATACCTGTAGAATCCTTCAGTATTGCAACTCAAGAGTTGAATTTTTTTGTCAGTTCTCTCAGCTTGAGAAATGCTGAGTGTGTTCTTCCCTTTTGGTTATCCATCTCCAGATCTTTACACATGTCATTATAATACTTTTTCTTCTCAAGCCACCCTTTGAAATCTTCTGTTCAGCTCTATTACTTCATCATTTCTTCCGTTCACTTCAGCTACCTGACATTCAAGAGCAAGGTTCAGAGTCTCTTCTGACATCCGTTTTGGTCTTTTCTCTTTCCTGTCTTTTAAAGGACCTCTTGCTTTCTTCATGTGTGATGTCCTTGATGTCATTCCACAACTCGTCTGGTCTTCAGTCATTAGCGTTGAACACGTAAAATGTATTCTTGAGGTGGTCTCTAAATACAGGTGAGATATACTCAAGGTCGTACTTTGGCCCTTTTTGACTTATTCTAATTTTCTTCAGTTTCAACTTGAACTCCCATGTGAGCAATTGACAGTCTGTTTCACAATCGATCCCTGGCCTTGTTCTGACTGATGATATGAGTTTTCCCATCTTCTCTTTCCACAGATGTAGTCAGTTTGATTCCCGTGTATTCCATCTGGTAAAGTCCACGTGTATAGCTCCCGTTTATGTTGGTGGAAAAAAATATTTGCAGTGGATGAGTCACTGGTCTTGCAAAATTCTTTCATGAGATTTCTGGCATCATTTCTATCAGCAATGCTGTGTTTTCCAACTACTTTTCCTTCTTTGTTTCCAACTTTAACATTCTAATGACCGGTAATTATCAATGCATCTTGATTGCATGTTTGATCAATTTCAGGCTGCAGAAGTTGTTTAAAATCTTCAATTTCTTTGTCTTTGGCATTAATGGTTGGTGCATAAATTTGAAGAGTCATATAAACTGGTCTTCCTTGTAAGTGTATGGATATTAGCTATCAGTGACAACATTGTACTTCAGGCTAGATCTTGAAATGTTCTCTTTGATGATTAATGTAACGTCATTCTTTTGACTCTGGTGGAATATCCATGTTTGTAAGACCGCTCACAGACTGTTTCACCAGAGAGTTTTCTGGTACTGCAATATCTACCACTAATCTCTGTGATCCCTGTGAATTGGCAAAATAAGAATAGCGCTATAGATTTCTTCCAAATACAGAAAACATAATTATGAAAATGTTCTTGCTATTGATTATATTCTTTACTAATCTGTTCCTATGGGATTTTTGGTACTTCACTTGAAAAATGAGTCCATGGTACTCTGTTGTGATTGTTTACTTTGTGTGGCCTTTCTAGCCATGGTCTTATAACATCCACCCTGGTGCTTGGGCAGGACTGTGTGATAGGGTAATTGTGGCTCACCAAGGGGATTGTTTAGTTTTCCCTTCAAAGAGCACCAGTTCCAGAACAAAGAGGAGGATTCAACTCCCATCAAGGAAGAACAGCCAGGAGCTGAGCGTATATTATAGACCTGAGATCCCTGCACTGAGAAGCTCCTAGAAGCAGGAGACTGAGATAGAGAGAGGAAGCTGTAACCCTGAAGACGGTAAGATGCCATGGCAGGAGAGACCAAGCAACAGGGACCCGGCTATAGGAGATGATGGCCCAGGGAGAAGGAAAGCTGAGTGCCTTCGGAGAGAGGCCCAAGGCCAGGCAGAGTCACACCTATGAGCACAGGAGGGAAGAGGCTGTCCTGATATAGAAGAACTGTATTCTGAGTGTCTTTGAGCCTGAGCTATAACTGTTACTTCCCTAATAAACCCCATAATCGTCAATATGGACTATGAGTTCTGTGTGGCCATTGTAATGAGTTATTGAACCCAGCAGAGAAGTGCTGTGTGAGGGACAGTTGGTGTCATAGTAGTGAAGATGGTGGAGAGAGGATAGTTTTTTCACCAATGCCTTCAATGCAGCTTCGATTTCTTCCTTTTATACCATCAGTTCTTGATCTTATGCTACCTCTTGAAATGGTTGAAAATTATCCAGTTCTACTGCAGTAACTATATTAATATCAGATAAATTATACTTCAGAAAAAGGAGTATTATTGGGAATAAGTAGGGACATAACATAATAAAGGTTCAATTCTCCAAAAAGATACAACAATCCTAAATGTGTATGTATTTAACAACAGGGCTCCAAAATACAAAAACTGATAAATCTGAAAGGGGAAATGGACAAATACGCATTTATAATTGATATCAGTACTTTTCTATCAATAATTAATAGAGCCCTGCTGGTTGAAGTCCAAAGCATCTGTGTGATGTCTATGTGTGTGTATGTGTGTATGTATGTATATAGTATAATGACAAGTAATACAGAAATAAATAGAGATGTTGTAGTCCTTGGGAGGTGCAAACGGTTAATGCATTCAGCTGCTAACCAAAATGTTGGAGGTTTGAGTCCACTCAGAGGGACTTCAGAAGAAAGGCTTGGTGATCTACTTTTGAAAAATTAGTCACTGAACTGACACACTTGTGTGTCACTACTACTCTGACTCATGGGGGGAGGGGTTACCATGAGTCAGATCAGCTTGATAGCAATCGAATGATTTTTTTTTTTCATTCTGCCAATGTTTGCCCTTTAATTGGTATCTTAGGCTGGGTTCTCTAGAGAAGCAAAACCAGTGAGATATATATATACATATATATTTATATGTAAATAGATTTATATCAAGGAAATGGCTCACGAGGCTGTAGAGGCTGGTAAGTCTCAAGTCCATGGGTCAGGCTGGTAGCTTCTCCTGACTCACACAGATGCAGGGACTGCAGAACTCAAGATCTGCAGGTCATACAACAGGTCTGTGGCTCACAGGCTGCAAAGGCTGACAAATCTCAAGATCGGCAGGTAAGCTGGCAGGTCGTGGCTCACAGACTGCGGAGGCTGATGAATCCCAAAATTGGAAGGTAAGCTGAGAGTTCAAGTCCCAAAAACTTGAGATCAGATGAAGAGGAGCCAGCTGCAGGATTCAGAGTGAGCAAAAGCTCAAGAGCCTTGCCAGAAAGTCCACCTATATTGGATGCAGTCCACACCCCTGAGGAAACTCCCTTACATCTGATTGGCTACTCACAGCAGATCCCATCATGGAGGTAATCACATTATGTCACATCTCATCATGGAAATGATTGCATCGTTATACGACTGCTAAACTACAAGATAACTGCCAAAGCACTGAAAATCATGGTCCGACAAAGTTGACACACAACTTTAATGATCCCAATTGTGAATTTAATCTATTTATATTTAAAGCGATTAATGATAAGGAAGGACTTATATCTTCTACTTTTGTAGTAGGTGTTATATGTATTTTGTTTCTCATTTTCTTGACTACTGTCCACTTTTGTGTTTGACTGATTTTTTTCAAGTGTACAATTTTGATCCTCTCCTTTTTTCCTTTCCTGATATTTTTTAGCTTCTTAGTGGTGACCATGAGGATTACAATTAATATTTTATATTTATAACAATCTTCTTTTAATTAATACAAATTTAGCTTCAACAGTATAGAAAATTCTGCTTTTATTCAGCTCAGTTACCACCCCTACTTATGTTGCTGGTACAAGAATTGCATCTTTATACATTGTGTGTCCATTAAGAGAGATGTGTAATCATTTTTATGCATTCGTGCTTTAAATCATATATGAAAAAAAGAGAGGCGTGATATAAAAATATTACTGACTTTGTTTTATCTAAGTAGTTACCTTTACAGAGTCTTTGTTTCTTTTTATGGCTTCCAGTTACTGTCTAGTGTCCTTCCATGCCAGCCAGAATGATTCCCTGTAGCATTTCTCATAAGGCAGTTCTGCTGCTAACACACTCCCTCAGGTTTTGTGTATCTGGGCATGTCTTAATTTCGCCTTCATTTTTGAAAGATAGTTTTGCTAGATATTGAAATCTTGGTTCATAGTTTTGTTTCTGTATTTTTTTTCCAGTATCTTAACTACATCATCCCACTATTTTCTTGTCTCAATGGTTTCTGATGAAAAATCAACAGTTAAACTTGTTGAGACTCTCTTGTACCTTAGGAGTCACTTATCTCTTTCTGCTTTCAAGTTTCTGTCTTCATCTTTTGACATTTTGATTGTGTCTGTCTGTGGATATCTATGTATTTATCGTCCTTTGAGTTTATTGAGCTTCTTGGATATCCAGATGACATTTGGGAAACTTCCAGTCATTACGCTTTCAAATATTCTTTCTGTCCTTTCATCTTTCTTTCCTTTCTGGGACTCCCTTAATGAGTATATTGGTATGCTTGATGTTGTCCCGCAGGTCCCTTAGGCTCTGTTCGTTCTCTTCATTCTTTTTCCTTTATGCTCCTCAGTTAGAACAATTTCAGTTGTGCTTTTTCAAGTTTACATTTTCCTGCTTTCTTGCTCAAATCTGCTGTTGAGCTCCTCTGATGAAAATTTTATTTCAGCTATTCTGCTTTTCAGCTCTATAATTTCTATTTGGTTCTTTTGTATAATATTTCTTTATTAATATTTTCTACTTGTTCATACATTCTTCTCCTGGTTTCCTTTTTTTGTGTGTGTGTCTATGGTTTCTTTAGCTCTTTGAGGAAATTTAAGACAATTGGTTTAAATTCTTTGTCTAGTAATCCCAATATCTGTGTTTCCTTAGGGATGCTTTCAGTTCATTTCTCTTCTTTCTTTCTTCTTAACAAATGAACCATCCTTTTCTTTTTTCTTTTTATGACTTAAAATAGTGTGTTGCAAACTGGATATCTTAAATATTATAATGTAACTCTGGAAATCAGATTCCCTCCAGTCATTAGGGTTTGCTTTTTTATTTTTAATTGTTGAGGGCCAGTCATCCATTTGCTTAGTGATGTTCCCAAACTATTTCTGCAAAGATTGTATGTCTTCTCATGTGTGGACACTGAAGTTCTGTTCTGTTATGTCAGCAGTCAGTTCATGACCTGACAGTGCTTTCTTTAAATGCTTGTAGCCAAAAAGAAAAAGTAACATTATCCCAGTCTTTGCAGATTGGCTCTGAACTGGGGCATTCTTTCAATGCTAAGCAAGAGCGCCTAAAACTCTGCCTTAGCCTTCACTTCCTGCCTCCATGGAGCCCAAAGATCAGCCAGAGGTGCAAGCCTAAAGCTTTGTCAGGATCTTTATGAGCATGTCTTCATCCTTAGGCAAGAACATTGCACTCCAGATTCCTCAGTATATGTGGTGGCCCTTCAAAGCCCTTAAACCACCAACCATCTTCCTTTCAGCCCCCTTTTTTCCAAGCTTTTTGGATGTCTCTGCTGTTTACTCTGTCCTTCATCCTTTGACCCTGGAGGTAGGACCAATTCTTTGAGCTTCGTACTCCTGAGTTTCCATCACATCATACATTTTTTCTTGTGTGCTGTTGAGTCAATTCTGACTCATAGTGACTATAGGATGGAGTAGAACTTCTCCAAAGGGTTTCTAAGGCTGTAATCTTTATGGAAGGAAACGGTCATATCTTTCTCCTGTGGAGTAGTTGGTGGATCAAATCAAAAAGTTTAAGAGCTGGGTGCTTAACCACTGCTTACTGGGGCTCCTTTTGACATCATGCATCATAACAGATTTTTAACACACCCCTCAGAAACATAGAAGTCCATAAATTATCAAGGATACAGAAGATTTAACATGTATAAAAATAATACCAAATTGATATATGTATATCTGCATGCATTATTCAACCACTAAAGAATGTACATTCATCTCATGCACATAAAAACATAGTGTTTATAAAAATTGACTGTATACTGTGTTATAAAGCAAGTCTCAACAAATTTCAAGAGTCTGCAATAATATAGAGGATACTATGTAAGTACACCATAATTCAAAAAAAAAAACCATCTTAGAAAAAGAAAATACAAAATCTCCACGTGCTTGAATATTTTCAAATACTATGAGTCAAAAAAGACATCGTGATGAAAATTAGAATACATTTTGAAGTGAACAGTTATGAACATAGTGCATATAAAAATTTGTGCAGTACAGACAATATAATATAGGAAACTAATAGCCTTAAAAATATAATTGGAAATAACAAATCTTGAAAAATAAGTGAGTTAAACATCCATTCAAAATGTTGGGAAAAAACCAGAAACAAACATTCATAGGAATTTTTGTTTCTATTAATGATTGAATACATGCAACAGACGATCAACGAAGACTAAAGTTGATTCTTAGAAAATGCTAGTAAAATTGAGAAACTCTAGGCAAGATTGATCAAGTGAAAAAGAATGAAGGTATAAATAACGAATATCAGGAATTAGAAAGAAAATGACTACAGATCTTGCAGAACTTAAAGGTAATGTGAGAATGTCATGAACCATATTAGCCAATAAATTTGCAAATTTAGGTAAAGTAGGCAAACGTATCATACCATGTAAGTTAATAACAACGATTCAAGAAGAAACAGGAAGTAAAAGTAATTCCACAACTGTTAATAGAATTGAATTAGAGCTCAAACTATTCTCAAAAAGAAAACTTCATGTCAGATGGCTTTTCCTGCAAATTCTGCCAAATATTCAAGAAATATTTGACAAATTCGTCAATATAAAATGAAATATATACCCAAACTTATTTTATAAAGCTTGTAGAATGAATATTGATACCAAAACCTGACAAGAGCAGCACAAGATGGGAAAAATACAGGCCAATGTCACTGATGAACATAGATGCAAAATATAAAAATAAATAGGCAAAACAAATCCAGCAATACTATAAAGAAGAATATATTATGACCAAGTTGGGTCTATCCCAAGAATTCAAGGTTAGTTTAACATTCAAAAATGAATCAGTATAATTTACCATATGTACAGGAAAAATAAATGTGATTACATTAATAGGTGTAATAAAATAAGTATTTGATAACCTTCAGCATCCACTCATGTTTTTTAAAAGAACATCTAGCATGCCATGAGACCAGAAGAACCAGAAGGTTCCCGGCTACTGTCGCTGAACATTTTGATCAAAGAGTCCATAGAAAAGCCCTGATCCAAAGGGGGAAAGTGCAGAACAGAATTTCACATTCTCATGAACCCTAGACTTTGTGGAGCCGTTGAGGGTGAATGAACTCCTGAAACTATTGCCGTGAGATAATCTTTAAACGTTACACCAAAAGCATTCCCTTGAATCATGTTAAAACCGAAGCATAAAAAAGAAAAAACCAGACTGTTGCTGTTGAGTTGATTCTGACTCAGAGACCCTGTAGAATAGCACTGCCCCACAGGGTTTCCAAGGTGCAGGTGGTGGATTCAAACTGCTCTTCTTTTGCTTGGCTACCGTATCACTTAACCACTGTGCCACGAGGGCTCCAGAACATTAGCTTACTTAACTAATAAAAGTGGTCTACCTTGAGCATATGCTCTTTGAAGAACTGTCTACATGGCATCAGATTGACAACAGCTACTGAAAAGATTAGATAGGAACCTTAAGGAGCAGTGGGTTTATGTTAATGACAGAGGAACAACTCAGAAAAGGAGGGTAAGAATGGTTGCACAACTTGAATGTAACCGATGTCATTAAATTGTACAGGTAGAAACTGCTGAGTTGGTGTATGTTTTGCTACATATATTCTCCACCACAAAAAATAAATTTACAGGTAATAACGAAAAATGTCAAGGAGAGCTAAATATTTTGAAAATAAGACAGAGTTGCATGTGAGGGAATGAGTGGGGTGAGCTGTTTTAGATTAATAGTCAGTAAAGGCTTATGGGAGCAGGATATTTAAGAAGATAACTGACCTATATCAAATGAGATAATAGCTGTATGAAGTTCTGAAGGGAGGATATTGCCAATAAAGGCAAGAGTTGTTTCTGAGGCCCTTAAATAACCAAGTGTTTTGGCATGTTTGAGGAAGCTCAGGAAATAAGTCATGGCTAGTGTGGAGTGAACCGAGGGAAGACTGTTAGGAAATGAGGTTAGTATGGTGGGCAAGCCCTGCATCATGAAAGACCATGGGAAGGGTTTGGGAATTTTTCCTAATCGCCATGAGAAGCCACTGAAATGATGCTGTTATGTAGACTGTAAGAGGGAAGATCAGTGGCATGGAGTCCAGTTTTAACCAAGAGATGATGGTGGCTGTAAGGTGGAGGTAGTGAGAAGTGGATAGAGTCAGGATTTATCTTAAGGTAGCGCCAAGAGTCCAGAATATGTGTCAATGGATTGGATGCAAGATTTGAATAAAGGAGAGAAATCAAGGATGATTTCTAGGTTTTTGTCCTGAACAACTCAGAGGATAGTGAGAACATTTGCTGAGATAAGGAAGACTGGCAGGTAAATAAGACACTTGGAGCAAGAATTTTATTTGAACCACATTAAGTTTGAGATGCCTAGTAGACATTCAAGGGGCGATGCGAAGTCAGCCATTAGTGAAGGAACAACAGCGCAGAGTATGTAAATGAGGGTATCCTAGGGCTCAGGTGGAATTGACTGCCATGAATTGGCTCAGATAACCTAGACAGTGAGAAGTGATGAGTGATGTTACTTAAACAGGGCATGGAAATCAATGAAAAAGGTGTGGGAGTGGCAGGGAGGCTAAGGTAGAGAAGTTTCTCTCTCCCTAAACCTGATTGGCTGGATTTGAAGACAGCATAAGTTCCTATATAAGAAATATCCAGCAAATTACCAGTTGATTTAATAAATTGATAACAAAGTCCACCTTTCAGCCAAAGATTGAAAAACAAACAAACCAATTACCATCCAGTGGATTCTGACTCTTAGCAACCCTATAGGACGGAGTAGAACTACCCCACAGGGTTTCTAAGGAGCAGCTCATGGATTCAAACAGCAGACCTTTTGGTTAGCAGCTGAGCTCTTAACCACTGCACCACCAGGGCTCAGACCAAGAATAACACACGTGAGGAACTTACTCCTTAGTTCAATCAAGTATGTAGAAATTCAAATTTGTAATTTTGGAGATTCCCCCTCCTTTTTTTCAAAATGGTGGACATTGAGATGGAGGATTTTCCTATGCCCACCATCCTAAGGGATTTAATTAACCCATAGTTGAGACATTGTAAACATCTCAAGAGATTATTACCTTTGAGAAACTTGAGGGTGAGTAGGCATATCACCTGGCTCCTCTTAAACTCCTTTTAAAAACCTGACTTGAAGACTCACCTGCCTTTTTGAATAAGTGCCAGCTTGAATAGGCAGGGTTCAGGGAATTGCCAACCAAAGGTATGGTTTCTCCAGAGGCCTCCAAGGGGTGTAAAAGAAGAGCGGAGCCAGACCCCGTGCTTGGGACACACCGTTGGTATGAAATATTTGAGTGTGTGTGTGGTCGGGGGAGCACTGGGTGTGGGAGAGTGGGGTGGGTGGGTAATAGGGAAATGCCTGGGGTTTTTTTTGTTTGTTTTTAAGAAACAGTGTTTTACAATTTTTTTTTATTATTATTATTTATTACAGTGAACAGTTAAGTGGAGACACATTCCTTATCTGCAGGGGCTAGTGGAAGTGCTGATAGCTGAGAATGTAGCCTGCTCCCCAAGTGCCAGTTGGCATTTTGGAGAGAAAACTTGATGTTTGGAGCACTGACTGGCCCTGCCTTTTCTAAATAATTAAGGGTGGTGGGGTGGTGGTAAGAGAAAGAGGATGGTCTATGAACACTGACCCTGGAAAATTAACCCGAGTGTGTGGGTTGTGGATAGCAGGAAAAGAACATCACCCGCAAATGACAGCAGTGCCTTTATTTATTTGTTTATTTATGCTTCTTTTTAGTTCTGAGTTGTTTTTAAACCACAAATTAATGGGGCCACCATGAGTTTTCAGAGAATGAGTTTTACAAAAATCTAAGTGTTTTAAATATTGCAAGGATTTATTTATATATGCTGTATATGAGAAAAGTCCTTACAGTTAAAGGGAGGAGAAAGAAAGTATATTCAGGAATTAAATTTTCACAGTTCTCTAAATTCTTATATTTCTCTTGTTGTCCATTTTTCTTTTTTTGTCCTTCATCCACCCCTTCCACCTTGACCCACTGTCTTCATCATCTAGTGCTGCCATAACAGAAATACCATGAGTGGATGGCTTTAACCGAGAGAAATTTAATACCTCACATTAAAGTAGGCTGATAGTCCAAATTCAAGGCATCAGCTCTAGGGGAAAGCTTTCTCTCTCTTTAGGCTCTGGAAGAAGGTCCTTGTCCTTAGCCTTCGCATGGTCAAGGAGCTTCTCAGGTGCAGGGACCCTGGGTCCAAAGGACATGCTCTGCTCCTGGTGCTGCTTTCTTGATAGTATGAGGCCCCCAACTCTCCGCTTGCTTCCCTTTCGTTTTATCTCTGGAGAGATAAAAGGTGGTGCAGGCCACACCCCAGGGAAAGGTGACCTGAGTGAGGGTGGTGTTACAATCCCACCCTAATCCTCTTAAAGTAAAATTACAATCAAAAAATGGAGGACAACTACACAATAGTGGGAATCATGGCCTAACCAAGTTGAAACACAGGTTTTTTTCGGGTTATAATTCAATCCATGACACCCACCAAACCAAACTTGTCACCATCAAGTTGATTCCAACTCATAGAGACCCTAGTTGATTCGAACTCGTAGAGACCCTATAGCATAGAGTAGAACTACCCAATAGAGTTTCCAAGGACTAGTTGTTGGATTCGAACTGCTCACCTTTTGGTTAGCAGCTGAGCTCTTAACCACTATGCCACCAGGGCTCTTCTTGATCCACAGTCCACCCTAATTCACCACTGTGTTAGAAAAAGGTTTTGCTACTCTGAAATAAGAACTTTTGTGTTAGTGGTTGCTTTTGGTATGTCTTTAAGCACTGAACAGTTACCTCATACCCGTTAAAAACCCATCGCCACTGAGTCTATTCCAACTCATAGCGGCCTAATAGGGCAGAGCAGAACTGTGCCATAGACTTTCCAAGGAGCACCTGGTGGATTTGAACTGATGACCTTTTGGTTAGCAGCCATAGCTCTTAAACAGTACACCACCAGTGTGGGAGGGGTTTAATTGATAACATGATGTCTGGGCTCCAAGGGAGATGGAATGGATGTGCAGGAGAAGGGCATGCAGAGTCTGCCTGTATAGTCCCCAGAGCTCTGTTCAAGATCATAACACACCTCAGTAATCACTTGAATCTAAACATACAACTTTAACTGTTGATGTAAATGACTTTACACATGAATTTTGGAACTCAACTCTTTCTCAATGGAAGTTCCTTCAACCTAGCCGTTTGTTTGTATTCCCTTAATAATTATGAAAACTAACATTTATTGTGTTCATTCTGTGTGTAAGGCCTTTTTCTAAGTGCTTTGTGTGTTTTATTTAACCTGCGTAACAACCTTTTGAATAAGACCCATTTTAGAAATGGGAAACTGAGGCAGTGAGAGGTAAAGTAACGTGCCCAGATCACCCAGCTGATAAACTGAGTTAGGATTTAAACCCAGGGAGTTTGTTTCAGAATTTGCTTATGTAATCACTGTAGATGACAGCAGTGAGCCCTAGTGGCTCTGTGGTTAAAGAACTTGGCTGCTAACTGAAAGGTCAGTGGTTCGAACCCACCAGCCTCTCTGTAGGAGACAGATGTGGCAGTCTGCTTCAGTGAAGACTTACAGCCTTGGAAACCCTATGGGGTAGTTTTACTCTGTCCTTTGGGGTCAGTATGAGTTAGAATCGACTTGATGACAGTGGGTTTTGGCACATAATACTAACGTACAGTGTATTCTACATGCCGTGTATATGTTCAGGAACTAATTTTCCCAACATTTATGCCATATATAGATTACCAATCCAGTTGCCGTTGAGTAGATTTTCACTCATGACGACCCCGTGAGTTTTCAGAGTAGGACTGCCGTCCATACGGTTTTCAATAGCTGTGACCATTTGGAGGTAGATTGCCAGGCCTTTCTTCCAAGACAACTCTGAGTGGATTTAAACTGCCTACCTTTCAGTTAGTAGCTGAGCACTTAACTCTTTGTGCCACCTAATACATATATATACTAGGAGGTTTTCCTCCTTATTTGTACTTTAACGTTTTTTAGACTCTTATGAATACTTGTTCCTGGCAGTGAACTAGATGCTAAAGAACAGAATAGGCACATGTAACCCTCTGTCACCTCCTCCCTCCCCTCTTTTGCTGAGATGAAATGAAAAGGAATTAATGAGGACAGATTATTGGATTAGGGCCCATACTCAGGGCTCTAACAGCATGGGGAGTTTCTCCTGTCACTTCAGTTCTTGTTCAGGAATTGACACCTCCTTTTTGTGAATCACAAAAGACCAGTGCTTTATATCAAGCCATTTACATGTGGTGTATGGAGCAGTGATTTAAAAAAATTAAATTTTATTTTCAGAGATTTTTTTCTAATAATTGTTTACATTTATTTTAATTGTATATTCCAAAACCCCTACAAAAAGGCTGAATGAAGTTCTTCCCTGAAAGGTGCATATTTTGCAGTCCAGACATCCTGCTCCTCTCAGTCTAAGAGTCCTAGCACATCTTCAGGTGCTTTCTCCTTTGACCTTGAGGCCATGCCTGCACCCTCTGCAGCCAGATCTCCCAAATGTGTAGCAGCACCAGTAGGTGTGGTAGCCTCTTCAGCCCCTGTCTCCTCCTCCAGATGCTCCTGGAGGTGCCTGGCTCTTCTTGCCAGGACTCCAGGATGCTGACCAGGGACTCAGTGTTGGTTAGACTGAGGGCAGACCTGATGGCACTCACTCTCTTCAAAAACTCAGCCCCAAGACCAGGGGCCTTTTGCCGACAGGGGTGTGAGATGTTTTGGTCTGGTCTGCCAGACCATGGCTAACCCCTTGACCTTACACACTTGGGTAGATACCCATACTTGACCTATTGATCTCTGGAGTAATTTGATGAGTGAGAATTCTGCCTAGTGGAAGCTGTTGAAAAAGACCTCGCTGATACTTGGGGAATCTTCCTGGGCTTGGAACTTGGGCTTTTTGTTCTCATGTTCTACCCTGAGTGACACTTTCCTCTTGGGTTGAGACTTGCAATAGTGGAGAGTTAATTCACATGAGCCCTCTGGGCTCTGGTGTCTCAACTGTGACCTAAGTCTCTGGTCTCAGGGATCCCTGGAGGCCTCTCCATCACCACCATCCTCCACTTCCACAGTCCCCATGGTTTCTTTCTTCTTCCCCAGACACCGACCATAGTTTACGGAATTTACTCTGGGCAATAAAGTCTCCTCCTGAAAATTTCAGTGATGGTACTACCTTATAGCAAAAGTCTATCGTTTTTCAAAAAATTATAATACATTGATTTAAAAAAAAAAAAAAACTCCCAGTTTTCTTTTAGTAGATTCCAATTCATAGCAACCCTATAGGACAGAGTAGGACTCCCCACAGGGTTTCCAAGGAGCGGCTGGTGGATTCCAACTGCCAACATTTTAGGTAGCAGCCAAAGGTTTATCCAGTGATAGTTTATAATATAAACAGAGGACAGCACATTAAAAAACATTTTTTTTTTTTTTTTTTTGCATTTGTTGGATGGAAGTGAACTTGCTCCTGTGGAATATGGAAATTACCTCATTCTCTGCACTTTCATGATAATACATGGTTTCTCTAAAAGCTGTTTTCTATGAAAGTTATTTTTTTTAGTAAATTTAGAGTGTAAACATTGAAACAGGAGAATCGGTCTCCTCTTTGTAACTTGTTTTCATCCTCCTTTTAAGGGAAGGATTTTCATAGAAGGAATTATACTTAAAGAGACAGCATAATTTGTACTTTTCTGTATAATTTAAAACTTCTCCTCATACCCATAACTAGCCTACACCAGGAGATTAAAATTGCCTTTCTCTGAACAGAAGCCCATTACCATGTCCTTCAGGGTGAGGCAGAAACAGATGTCCATATATGAGAGTCTGATGGCACAAACCTTAGTAGCCAAATCACAACCATGCCTCCTGTGGGCGGGGGGGGCGGGGGGCAGGCTTGAATATGTCAGCATAAGGGTCAGTATTTTTCTAAGTATGAGGGAATGATTGGCCAGTTAAGGAAGAAAGAGAAGGATTTTGGGAGGAGAGTGTAAGCTCCAGTGACAGACAGAAGATGGGGTGGGGGATCTCTCAAAGGGTATTAGAGGCCAGTCAGAAAACCAGGAAGCAGCAGGAAGCAGGGCCAGTGGAGGGCAGCACTGGGTGGAGGAGCACAGCAGAGGTAATAGTAGTGGGGAGGGTAACAAAACTGGCCTGAAAAGAGTGATACATGACTGATCCTAGATGAAGCTCAGGTTGAGAAAAGTAGGAAAATAAAAAATTCTATCCTGTAGCCATGTTTGTGGTTAGGAGTTGTTAGGCTCTTGAAGGAGGTGGGTAGGAGACACAGGAGGGTAACGGGAGTTCCTGGATCTAGGGAGGAGTCTACAGCCCTTCTTCTGCCCTCAATGATGTGGGTTCTGGGCTCTTCAACCTACTACTCCCAGAACCTCCTGAGTAATTTCCTTAGTTCTTCACATGGTATATTAATTCCATCTCATTAGAAAATATAATAATTAAGTACGCTTCTTCCTACCCACCCTTTCCACCATCCTATATTCTCTGCCCCAGTTGCCCACTGGCTTCCTTCCCTTCCATCATGTTCAGATCCAGAAGAAAAGAGTGCCTTGTCAGCAGCTATTCTGGAAAGCTCTCAAACTTACAATTGAATTCTTTCGTTTCATCCCTCATTTATTCCTACATTTCTTATTGACAAAATAAACTTTGGTTAATTATCTACTAAATGACAGAAAGTGCTTTCTCAGGAGAATCTTCCTTATGACCTTATCCATTCATCCCAAATCCTTCATCTTGTCCTACCATGGCTCTCTTTTCTGGTGGAAGTCAGACCTTTTGTTCTGTAGCACTCATCAATCTGGGTCGATTTTTCCTTATCTTTATCTAGAGTCTTAGAGAAAGGCCTTTTCCTCGTGTATCACTGTTTCATCCTGCCTGGGTGAAGATGTCCAAACATAATGGTCTCTGAAGGACCTTTATCCCTTCTCCCAGCAGGACCCTTTAATAACCTGGGGACTCTGGCTTGCTCCTGAATTTCCTTGATTCAGTAGCTACGGTTTCTCTCCCACAAGACCTGAGATCGGCACCCTTTTCAAAAAGCAGCTGAGATCTGAGTTAGCACCAAGGCTTCCGTGATCCTGTGTGACATCATTGCTGACAGTGCTGAGTTCCATGGGCCCAGTTTGAAGCTAAACAGGGCAACCAGAAAAACATGAAACTGTCAGGTAGACACTTGAGAAGTGCTAGTGCCAATGTAGGAAGAAGGAGATTAGATACTAAAAATGAATTGAAATTTTCCATGCCGTGTAAGGGGTTACTATCCCCTGGTGGGTAAAGAGAGCACAGGGAATGATAACAGTATAATGGGCAGCTGCTTTCTCCCAGTCCTCTCATTTGACTCTGTTGGAATCATGTCTCTCCAGCTCTGGTTATAAAATGTCCACTCTGAGCCCCTCTTAGGTCTCCTTAGCCT
The DNA here is from genome assembly GCF_030014295.1 of Loxodonta africana. Taxonomy (NCBI): domain Eukaryota; kingdom Metazoa; phylum Chordata; class Mammalia; order Proboscidea; family Elephantidae; genus Loxodonta; species Loxodonta africana. The sequence goes on from NW_026975528.1 coordinate 886,173, forward strand.
CTGAGGCTTCACACAGGCTCTGCTCTCTGACTAGGAGATGTTCTCTCCCTTCCCGTCTGCTGGCCTACTCTCCCTGGTGAAGCGTGAAGGTGAAGAAAACTGACCCCATTGGAAAGATTAGGCTCATGACTTCACCAAGAAGCCCTAAGACTCAGGAGTTTTGTGGTCAGTCAGAATGGGAAGTTTGGGAGTTGACTTGGGGAAAGCCCATGACAGACTCTGCTTTTGTTTAGGAGGCCATTTAGAAGAGAAGGCAGCAAATGGGGAGACCATTTGAGGAGGAAATTAAGAAGGTTGGGGTGGTGATGAGGAAGGAGGAGACTTCTCCAAGGAAAATAAAAGTTTCAACATGGGGATGGTAGGGGCTTGTTTTGTGTGACCCCAAAGGACAGAAGAGGCAGGAATGGTAGGGAAACAATAGAACAAAAGATAATCTGTGCCTGTTCACAAATGTAACAAATGCCCCAGTGTTTTCAGCCTATTTCCTCAGACTTTTCTCATCAAGCCATCCCTCCCCTTTTACTGAAGCCTCTGGAAAATACCTGGGGCTTCCTGGATGCTCGGCCTTTTTTCACCCCTTAACTATTCAGTCATATTCCCAACTTGGTTCAGGCATCACTTCCTGGTTGTAGTCTTCCCTGAATCTTCTCCTGGTAGATGAGTCCACTTCTTGCTCTGTACTCCATTGTACCCAGGAAACCCTTTACTGCCGCATAAAACACAATTGCATTTACTACACATTCTTCCTCTCTCTGTGCCCACGCCTTCTATGAGACTCCAGAGCACCTTTCATTAGCAGTAGGAGTCTTCTTCTAATGGTTGCTTCAGCCATTGAAATAGTAGCAGAGATGATACAAGGAGAGAATTGAAAAGATTTTACATTGAGTCTTGCCCTTTTGTTGCTCTTAAACCCTGAGAACCTGTGGGAGTGACCCCAGGCCAGCCTGCTGAATGATGAGGGACCATTGGAAAGAGGATCCAGCGGTTTCCCTGAGTTGATTTTATGAAACTGACTCGCAGGTGACCTGGAATCAAATTGTAGACACATGAGTAAGCCCTGCTGTGAGCCACTGTGGCTGGCCCAGATCAGAAGAACCCCAAATTGACAACCTGAAAAATTGTGAGCTTAGTAAATGGTTGTTTTTTTAAGACACTACCTTTTGGAGTCATCTGTTACACAGCAATACGTGACTGATACACCTGTTAACTTGGCCGTTTCTCTCACCAGGCAGTGAGGCAACTTCTCTAAGTCATTTCATCACCAAGAGCATCTGGCCTAGGGTCTGACATGTAGCTGTTTATACAGGAAATCTTTGTTGACTTAATGCACGAATGAGTAATACGAATTTTATGTGCGAGTCTGCACAAAATCATGTATGAATAAAAGCATGATTTTTTAAAAAATAAAATGAATTGAGGCTCAGAACTACCTGCTTACAAAATTGAGGGGAGTTTTTAACCTCACTTACTTTTAGGGTACTCCCTCCTCCAGATATGCAATAATTCCCAGGGTCTGGACCAGTGCTTGGAGAAGACCTTCAACACACCCATTGCCTCAGCCTATGTGGGTGATCTCTCTAGAAGCATTCGTTCTGCTGTTTCCATTCTCAGCTGGATCATGAGAACCTTGGTGGGGCTGTCAACAGCATAACAGGGTTTGTCTACTTATGTGCCTGCATCAGCCTTTGAAGTGCTGTAACCTACTCCAGGGCACTATCAAGAAGGAGGTCCTACCCCTTCCCAATGTCTAGGACCCTACTATCTGACTGTCACTCTTCCCCTGGGCTCCAGTTCCCTCAGTGTAATCACCTCAGTGAGCTGAGGCTTTTACCACAGACTCTTCAGAGTCTTGAAGTTTCAGGGCTTCAACACTGTGAGTCCAGCTATCTCCTTGAAATGAGGTAGGGAAGGAGGAAAAATGTAGGAAGATTTTATTTTCCATTTAATGTTGCAATAAAATTTCCTGCCCTGCATTTTTGAAGGGTCCTGCCTAACAATTCCCTCTGTTCTCTTCCAAGATGTAGGACGATGAAGAGTGAATGTTTGTTGTGTCATAATCTGCAGAAGGCTGCAAAGTGCACATGGGGTCCATTCCCCCGATGCTCACACTAGAGCACCCCACCCATGTGGAAATCTCTGCAAGTGTTACTGAGTCCCTCTCACATCCACAGTGAACAGCTTTCAGATTCTTATAAGAGGGAATTGTGTCCCAACACCAGCTGCTCCCTAGAAACCCTATGGGGCAGTTCTACTCTCGTATAGGGTCTCTGAGTCAGAATTGACTAGATGGCTACAGGTTTGGTTTTTTCTTTCAGCCAAGTGGTGAGAGTTTGATGTCAGCTCCATAATCATGTTATTAAAAAATAATGACAGGGTACCAGGTGAAAGTAACAAAACAAAACTGAAATGTAATGGCTTTTTCACATTTATTGGCCCCACAGAGTTCCTTCGAGGTGTTTACTTTTCACTAGATTCGGAGAAATCTTTGTGAGAGAGACAACAGCTTGAGATAGCTCCAAAATTACGTTTCCCTCCTTAATGTTAGGTTACATTAAGAGCTGGTTGGCTGGTTTATCATCTGCCTGCTTCACAAAAATAGAAGGCCCATGCAGGCAGGAACTTGTCTGTTGTGTTTGTCCGAGTATCCTGGTACATGGCACCTAAGAAGTGCTAAAAAATGATTTGAGCGAATGTGGGTGGGTTTTTATAAAAAACACTGTGTTGCTGTCTTTATTTAGTTAAATAGTGAAAACAGGGATAAGGAAAATGGAGACAATTATTTGTATAATTTAGAGTTACATAAGATGAGAATAGAAGTTGAATAATGAAGAGATAAAAAAATAAGCTGTACGGATGGAATGTACCCCCTTCCCTTTGCTTTGGAGGGAGACGTTTTAAAATTGGATTGTTTTTTTCCCTACTGATTTATAGGTTCTATATGTTAATTGAAAAGTTAGTCTTTTAGGAATCACAAATATTTCTATTGAGATACAATTCACCTGCCGTAACACTGCCTTTGAAAATATGCACAATACCGTGGCTTTTAGTATATGGGCAGACTTGGCACAACAGTCACCACTGTCTATCTTCAGAATATTTTCAGTGCCCCGTAAATAAAGGCCCTTGTTAATGAAGGCGTATTAACAGTCACCCTCATTACTCCTTTCCTCCAAGCCGTAGCAACGACTAATCTACTTCTGTCTGTGTTGGTTTGTTCTGGACATTTCACGTAAATGGAATCATGCAGGATGCGGTCATTTGTGTTTGGCTTCTTTCATTTAGCGTAATGTTCTCAAGGTTCGTCCATGTTGTGGCATGTATCAGTACTTGGTGCCTTTTTGTGGCTGAGTAATATTCCAGTCTATGAATATACCACATCCTGTCTATCAGGTCATGACATGTGGGTTCTCTCCACAGTTTGGCTGTTATGAATAACACTACTAGGAATACTCTGTGTAAGTTTGTATGTGAACATGCTTTTGATTCTCCGGGGTACAGACCTAGGAGTGCAATTGCAGTGTTGTGTGGTAATTCTCTGTTTAACTTTCTGCAGAATTGCCAAACCGTTTTCCAAAACAATTGGATCATTTTACATTTCCACCAGCGGTATTCCAGCTTCTCCACATCGTCGCCGACACTTGTTGTCCATCCTGTTGAGTTTAGCCATCTTACTGCTTTTGAAATAATAGTGCACTTTAGTTTAGATTTGAATTTCCCTGATGACTAATGAGGTTACGCTTCTTTTCCTGTGCTTGTTGACAGTTTCTGTATCTGCTTTTGAGAACTCTCTATTCAAATCCTTAGCCTGCAAACTTTTTTTCAGCTTTTTGCCTGTATTTTTACTCTCTTCATATACTTTTTGATATGCCAAAGATCTATAGATCTTAACAGTTTTAGCCTTCATATTTTGGGATTTTTAAAAAGTCTTTCTCTTTTATCAATAAAAAGAAAATAAAAACTTCTAAAATTTTTATGGTTGCATATTTTAGTTTTAAATATTCGATCCATCTGGAATTTTGTTTTGTGTAAGGTTGTTTTGTGTAAGGTATGAGAAAAAGGATGAAAACATTTTTACAGGTGGTCTGAGTGATTACCAAATTGCTACAAACGCTCCTTTTCCCATGACCCATATCTTGACTGCATTTTCCCGTAGTCCGTACAGAGAAGCCTTTTTACAAAGGGAGGCCACCATTCCCAGCCATTTCATTTTAAGGTTTGTTTTCTGCAATTAAATCCCTTGTGTATCTTATCTACACACCTTTTCTTTTAAGCTAATACAAATTTTGTGTGAGTAGGACCTTGGCGAGTGTAAGATGGGCTTGAATTTCATAACTGGTTCCGTGTGGTGCAGCCCAGCAGACGGACAGACAGAAGCAGGGGCTGCAGAGGAGACAGAAGCTATGAGAACAGGAGCCTCTAGAGATTTGCTGTGGAATTTCACATAAAGCTCTAGACTTTTCTGTGTAAACTTATCATCATATATGGACATCACCTTAGAACAGACAGAGAATAATGCTTTAAAAGTTAGACATTCCTAAGGAAGGTGTTCATTCCTTAGCAGATGCTGAGAAGTGTATGTGTTTTGGTGAAGATATGTACCCATTTCTACTGGGTATGTATCTAGAAGTAGCATTGCTGGGTCCTAGGATATATGTATGTTCACAGCTCTTGTAAATACAGACAAAACATTTTTAAACTGGTTGTATCAAATTACACTTCCAGTAGCGGTAGATTAGAGCTCCATTTACTCCACGTTATACCCAATAGTTGGTATTTTCCATCCTTTCCATTTTAGCCATTCTGGCGTGTAGGGGATAGTATCACATTATGGCTTTTTATTAGAATTTCTCTGATAACCAGTGAAGTTTTGTCACTTTTCATATGTTTCTTGGCCATATAGAAATCTTTTATACAGTGTACAAGTATTCGCTCATTTTTCTATTGAACTGTCCGCTTCCTTTTTCCTTTTTGGATTGTTCTTTATGTATTCCAGAACCAAGTCAGTATTAGGATATATGTATTGCAAATAACTTCTGCTACCACATGAATTCACCCTTGTGGCTTGTCGTGAACTTTCAGATGCAAACACCCGTCTTTTACAAAAACAAGCAAATGTGTAGACATAAAAGTTTATTAGGGGTTACCAGGGGCAGGAAGGAGGAAATAAAGTGGTGTTCCTGCATATGGAGACTGAGTTCTGGTTAACAGTGGTAGGAAAGTCACATTGATTAAGGGCAGGGTTGCACAGCCAATTAATGGTAATTACTGTCAGTTGTTCAGTCACCAAAGGTTGTGTGGTATGTTTACAACAACAACGATGAGCAGCTGCTGGGGCAACATAATAGTACTCAACGGATGAGGCGTATTCTTTTATTATACTTTTCTCTATTTTCTAATTTGTTTTTGTAACATGCTACTGTTCAAATTTATAAAATGTTTGCATGATGAAAGTGGATAACAAGGTCTATCCCACCCATTACATCCTTCTAAGGTTTAAATGAGGGACTACATGCCATCAGCAGAGGCTCAGCCTTGGTTGGCACTCGATAAATACTTGATTTCTCCCACTCTTCTGGCTCACTGTCTTCTCCCCTGGTTTATTTGCTCTTCTCTTTCGAGCTGGAAGCATGTGACCACCAGGCTTCCCGACACCATCATTCTGCTTTCCATACCAATGTTATTGTAGTCTTGGGTTCCTGGGCAGCCTCTCCACAGGTTTAATTCTTTCACTTCTGTTCATTTATTGTTTAAATATATTCGTTTAATTTTGTCCTGCTTGTAGAAGTATATTCTAGTCATTGAAAATTTGGAGACTACCCCAACACACATGGGAACACCATGAGTAAGAATAGACTCCACGGCAATGGGTTTTATATGTGTGTCGCACACATTTATGTATATTCACTTAAATATTATATCCTGCTCCTTTCACTCATATTATATTTCCATGATAAAGTTTTGTTTATTTTACAGACAACATCAAATTGTTTTATTATATTCTGCTGTGTGCAAGGAGTATATAATTTTAGCAATTTGAGTATAGTTGAAATATTAAATGTGCATGTTTCTGGTAATCTTCAACCTATACTTAAATCTTTTAACAAAAATCTTTGCTATTGAACCTTTTTTTTTTATTTGTTATTCAGCATTCTTTAACACTAGGAGATAGTCTCAGGATCAACTCAGATCATATTTTCTCCCTCTTACACACGAAGGCCCTTAAAGTATTCAAAGATTGTCGTTGTTGTTGTTAGGTGCCGTCGGGTTGGTTCTGACTCATAGGGACCCTATGCACAACAGAACGGAACACTGCCTGGTCCTGCGCCATCCTTACAATCATTGTTATGCTTGAGCTCATTGTTGCAGCCACTGTGTCAATCCCCCTCATTGAGGGTCACCCTCTTTTCCGCTGACCCTGTACTCTGCCAAGCGTGACGTCCTTCTCCAGGGACTGATCTCTCCTGACAACATATCCAAAGTATATAAGACGCAGTCTCGCCATCCTTGCCTCTAAGGAGCATTCTGGCCGCACTTTTTCCCAAACAGATTTGTTCGTTCTTTTGGCAGTCCATGGTATATTCAATATTCTTCACCAACACCACAATTCAAAGGCGTCAACTCTTCTTCGGTCTTCCTTATTCATTTTCCAGCTTTCACATGTATATGATGTGATTGAAAATAGCATGGCTTGCGTCAGGCGCACCTTAGTCTTCAGGGTGACATCTTTGCTCTTCAACACTTTGAAGAGGTCCTTTGCAGCAGATTTGCCCAATGCAATGTGTCTTTTGATTTCTTGACTGCTGCTTCCATGGCTGTTGATTGTGGATCCAAGTCAAATGAAATCCTTGACAACTTCAATCTTTTCTCCATTTCTCATGATGTTGCACATTGGTCCAGTTGTGAGGATTTTTGTTTTCTTTATGTTGCAGTGTAATCCATACTGGAGGCTGTGGTCTTTGATGTTCATTAGTAAGTGCTTCAAGTCCTCTTCACTTTCAGCAAGCAGGGTTGTGTCATCTGCATAATGAAGGTTGTTAATGAGCCTTCCTCCAATCCTGATGCCCCGTTCTTTTTCATATAGTCCAGATTCTCGTATTATTTGTTCAGCATACAGATTAAATAGGTATGGTGAAAGAATACAACCCTGACGCACACCTTTCCTGACTTTAAACCAATCAGTATCCCCTTGTTCTGTCTGAACAACTGCCTCTTAATCTATGTAAAGGTTCCTCATGAGCACAATTAAGTATTCTGGAATTCCCATTCTTCCCAGTGTTATCCATAGTTTGTTATGATCCACACAGTTGAATGCCTTTGCATAGTCAATAAAACACAGGTAAACATCCTTCTGGTAGTCTCTGCTTTCAGCCAGGATCCATCCAACATCAGCAAGGATATCCCTGGTTCCACGTCCTCTTCTGAAACTGGCCTGAATTTCTGGCAGTACCCTGTCGATATACTGCTGCAGCCGTTTTTGAAAGATCTACAGCAAAATTTTGCTTGTGTGTGATATTAATCATATGGTTCTATAATTTCCACATTCGTTTGGGTCACCTTTCTTGGGAATAGGCATAAATATGGATCTCTTCCAAAAAATATATATATATATATATTTCTTTTTTTTTTTTTTTCCAATCAGTTGGCCAGGACGCTGTCTTCCATATTTCCTGGCATAGACGAGTGAGCATCTCCAGCGCTGCATCTGTTTGCTGAAACATCTCTATTGATATTCCATCAATTCCTGGAGCCTTGTTTTTCGCCAATGCCTTCAGAACAGCTTTGACTTTTCTTCCTTCAGTACCATTGGTTCCTGATCATAGGCCACCTCTTGAAATGGTTGAATAGTGACCAATTCTTTTTGGTATAATAATTCTGTGTATTCCTTCCATCTTCTTTTGATGCTTCCTGCGTCGTTTAATATTTTCCCCATGGAATCCTTCACTTTCGCAACTCGAGGCTTGAATTTTTTCTTCAGTTCTTTTAGCTTGAGAAACACCGAGCATGTTCTTCCCTTTTGGTTTTCCATCTCCAGCTCTTTGCACATGTCATTATAATACTTTACTTTGTCTTTTTGAGAGGCCCTTTGAAATCTTCAGTTCTTTTATTTCATCAATTCTTCCTTTTGCTTTAGCTGCTCGAGGTTCGAGAGCAAGTTTCAGAGTCTCCTCTGACACCCATCTTGGTCTTTTCTTTCTTTCCTATCTTTTCAGTGACCTCTTGCTTTCTTCATGGATGATGTCCTTGATGTCATTCAAAAACTTGTCTTGTCTTCGGTAACTAGTGTTCAATGTGTCAAATTTATTCTTGAGATGGTCTCTAAATTCAGGTGGGATATTTTTGCTGTCATGGACTTGCTCTGATTTTCCTCAATTTCAGCTTGAACTTGAATATGAGCAATTGATGGTCTGTTCCACAGTCAGCCCCTGGCCGTTTTGTGACTGATGATATTGAGCTTTTCCATCGTCTCTTTCCACAGATGTAGTCAATTTGATTTCTGTGTGTTCCATCTGGCGAGGTCCATGTGTATAGTCACCGTTTATGCTGGTGAAAGAAGGTATTTGCAATGAAGAAGTCATTGGTCTTGCAAAATTCTATCATTTGATCTCCGGCATTGTTTCTATCACCAAGGCCGTATTTTCCAACTACTGATCCTTCTTTATTTCCAGCTTTTGCATTCCAATAGCCAGTAATTATCAATGCATCTTGATAGCATGTTCGATCAATTTCAGACTGCAGCAGCCGAAAAAAATCTCCTATTTCTTCATCTTTGGCCCTGGTGGTTGGTGTGTAAACTTGAATAATAGTTGTGTTAACTGGTCTTTCTTGTAGGAGTGTGGATATTATCCTATCATTGACAGCGTTGTATTTCACGATAGATCTTGAAATGTTCTTTTTGACGATGAATGCAACATCATTCCTCCTCGAGTTGTCATTCCCAGCGTAGAAGACTATATGATTGTCTGATTCAAAATGGCCAGTACCAGCCCATTTCAGCTCACGAATGCCTAGGATATTGATGTTTGTGCATTCCATTTCATTTTTGATGATTTCCAATTTTCCAAGATTCATAATTCGTACATTCCAGGTTCCAATTATTAATGGATGTTTGCAGCTATTTCTTCTCATTTTGAGAAGTGCCATATCAGCAGATGAAGGTCCTGAAAGCTTTACTCCATCCATGTCATTAAGGTTGACTCTACTTTGAAGAGGCAGCTCTTCCCCAGTCATGTTTTGAGTGCCTTCCAACCTGGGGGGGTCATCTTCCGGCCATATATCAGACAGTGTTCCGTTGCTGTTCCTAAGGTTTTCACTGGCTAATGCTTTCCAGAAGTAGATTTCCGGGTCCTTCTTCCTAGGCTCTCTTGTCTGGAAGCTCAGCTGAAACCTGTCCTCCATGGGTTACCCTGCTGGTATCTGAATACCGGTGGCATAGCTTCCAGCATCACAGCAACACACAAGCCCCCACAATATGACAAACTGTCAGACACGTGGGGGTAGCAAACTATGATTTCATTCATCATTTTCATTTTTTCATTCAATCAATATTTAGAAAGATTCCATGTGCCAGGAATAGTCTACATCATGTGGACGCAGTGGTGAAAGGTACACATTGTCCCTGCCATTGTGAAGGGGACACCCAGTGCGGGTGGGAGGGGGACTGGTAAAATGCAGTCCAGAGAAAGGACAGACCATGCTCCAGGAACCACACTGGACTTCAGAGAGCTTTGTTGGCTGCCGTTCATCTGTCCGGCTTCTAGATGTCAGAGTGCCCTCAGGCTCAGTGCTTAGTCCTCTCTCTCTATATAGACACCCTCTCTCTAGGATGTCTCAGTGAGTCGGTGGCTGTCTGTAGCTGAGGATGTGATGTTTACACCTCCATCCATTTCAACTCCTCCTGGTTCATGACTTCTATTCAAATGTCAGCGTAACTCTCTGTACTGAGTTCTTCATCTGTAAAATGTGCCTTATAATGATACATTCCTCACATGGGTATCATGCAGAGCAAGTATCTTAAGAAAGGAGAAACCCTCACAAGAGTCCTGGCACCAGTAAGTGTTAGCTGTCAGTATTATTACCTGCCATCTCCACGTAGATGTCTAACAGCTATGCCATGTTATCAACGCCATGAAACAATTCTTGGTCCCAACCCCATTCCACCCTTATCGATGAATTTCTCAGGGCTTCAGTGATGGGAATGTGTGCGTTTTCCCACATAATGGACATGGCTAATAAAGGTTGGCCTGGTCCTTCATAATAAGTTGCTCCAAAGTTTATATGGGTGGACTCAGACAAGTGATAGCCAACTAATATAGACAAAAAATAGAACTCTCAGCTGCTCATATTTGTACTCTCAGCCTAGAATATCTGGTGAGGGTACTATATGGACTGAATTGTGTAACCCCAAAGGTACGTTGAAATCCTAACTACTGTACCTATAAATGTGACCTGATTTGGATATAGGGGATTTTTAAAATTATTTTAATGAGGCCATACCAGTGTAGGGTGGGTCCTAAACCTAATCCCTTGTGAGTTACAAAAAGAACAGAATAGACACAGACACAAACAGGGGAAGAGGGAGACAGACAAAGGGGAAGATAATCTACAAGGCCAGGAACGCAAAGGGTGGCTGGAAGCTGCTAGAAGCTGAAGTAGACATGAGCCATGCCCTGAATTCCTACTTCTAGCCTCCCGAACTGTGAGAAAATAAATATCTGTTCTTTAAAGCCACCCAATAGTGTTATTTTTTTCTTATGGCAGCCCTAGATGACTAACACATACCCATGGTTATCCATGAAGCCTGGTGTAAAATAGTGTTCTCCCCTCCTTGTCTAGCCCACCCGAATCCTGCTATTTCCTTATCAGTGTCCTCTGCCTTCACTAAGAGCTACAACAGAGTCGGCTTGATGCTGATGCATAGAAATGCAGTTTATTTTTTAGTTTATATTTATGATTGACTAGCATTAATTTCAATGGTTTGTTAATTTTTCTGTGGAGGCATTTCTGTAATCTATGAGTAATAGCAGTTGCAGCTTTTCCTTCTTTTTGTTGTCGCTTTGTTCTAGCTTGGGCCTCCAGTGTTAAATATTTAATATAAATAATGATAGAAAGCATCCTTATTTTTTTAAAGAATTTTTTTGTGTGCTTTAAGTGAAAGTTTTCAAATCAAGTCAGTCTCTCACACAAAAACGCGTATGCACCTTGCTACACACTCCCAATTACTCTCCCCCTAATGAGACAGCCTGCTCTCTCCCTCCACTCTCTCTTTTCGTGTCCTTTTCGCCAGCTTCTAAACCCCCTCCACCCTCTCATCTCCCTTCCAGGCAGGAGATGCCAACATAGTCTCAAGTGTCCACCTGATTCAAGAAGCTCACTCCTCACCAGCATCCCTCTCCAACCCATTGTCCAGTCCAATCCATGTCTGAAGAGTTGGCTTCGGGAATGGTTCCTGTCCTGGGGCAACGGAAGGTCTGGGGGTCATGACCACTGGGATCCTTCCAGTCTCAGTAAGACCATTAAGTATGATCTTATGAGAATTTGGGGTCTGCATCCCACTGTTCTCCTGCTCCCTCAGGGTTTCTCTGTTGTGTTCCCTGTCAGGGCAGTCATTGGTTGTAGCCGGGCACCATCTAGTTCTTCTGGTCTCAGGATGATGTAGTAACTGATTCACGTGGCCCTTTCTGTCTCCTGGGCTCGTAATCACCTCGTGTCCTTGGTGTTCTTCATTCTCCTTTGATCCAGGTGAGTTGAGACCAATGGATGAACCTTAGATGGCTGCTTTCTAATGTTTAAGACGCCAGACGCCAGTCTTCAAATTGGGAAAGCATCCTTATTTTAATGCTAATTAATTTTAAAGAGAATGTCCCACATTTCACCATGAACTATCATGCCAGTTGTATTTTTCCAACTTAAGGAACTCCTTTTCTGGTCCATGATTGCTCAGAGTCCTTATCTCTCAGTGTGATTGGATTTTATCAACTGCTTTGTCCCCATCTCTTGAGGTGAACATGTCTTTTCTTCTTCCATCTGTGCTTATGGTGAATTAAATTATTAAATCTTTAATGTTCACTCAAGCTTGCATGCTGACGATAAACCCCCTTGATGATGGCGTATTACCTGGTTTATACTTTGCTGGATTTCCTTTGCCAGTATTTTATGTAGGTTTTTGCATCTCAGTTACTTAGTGTGCTTGCCCTGTAACTCTTCTTCTACGATCCTTGTCTAATTTGGTGTCAATATTAAACTAGCCTTAGGGATGAAGTAGAGGAGCATCTCATCTTTTTCTCTTCTTTTCTGACTTTGCACAAGACTAAAATGCTCTGTTTCTTGCCTGTTTGCTGCAACCTGAATGAAAGTGGTCTCGGCCTCCTATTTTCTTAGGGAGATCTTGAACTACTGACCCATTTTGTGTAGTGATTAAAGGTCTTTTCTGGTGCTACTTAGAAAAATTTCCACTGCATGTTCTAGGCTGCTAGGATTTCATCTTTGAATGTTATGTTGTTATCACTATTTTCAGTCTCATCCACGTCAATTAATCAATCCCAGATTTTCCCTCATTTTTCCAAAGTCAAACTCTACATCTATTCCTGGTACCAATTCCCTTATCTAAGACTTGTTTGCAAACAAAAATACAACCCAGCCTCTTTGAGTCCATGATGTGAGAATACAGTCCCATATAACTTTTTTTGTAACTGTTTTTCTTGTTAAGTGTTTCTCCTCTTTTTTTTTTTTTGTTCATTTCCCACGTATCTAGCAGTTTCAAAGTTGTGCACTTCAGGTTGAGGTCATTAGCTAGATTGACTCCGTGCAGGGCCATGGGGTGCCAGTTGCAAATGGGCATCCAAAGAGCACTCCTCTAGAACTAGGAGGCAGGAGGATGTGGTTGGGCGGTTGCGGGGGCGGGGGAGGGAACTGGGCAGGGCTGTGTGGAGAGGGGCGCCCAGGGGAGGTGCCAGGTCGGAGGCTGCCCCACCACAATCTCACGTGCATCAGGAAGGAGCTGGCTGCAGGAGCCTTTCGCCAGGCTTTCCCTGAACTCAGACCCGCTAGGCTCACAGGTCCCACCAGAACTAGGGGAAGCCTGAGTCTACCGAGGTCAAGTCCCAGGGTACACCCCTGAGCCCAGTCACAGTGCTTATGCTGGGATAGGAGGGCAGAGGAGGCGTATGGGGACTTGGGTCCAGAGGGTGACCCAGAAAGGGTGGGAGAGTTGTGGTCACCCTAGGACTCTGGCTCTGCACGTGAAGGGCCCCAGGTTGCACTTCCAGGAGGAGAAGGCAAAGCCACAGAGCCCACACTGCTCACACAAACAATCCCCCACCCCCCTCTGCCCTTTCTCCAGGCGGGACGCCCCTCCTGTGCTGTCCTCAGAAGGGCTCTTCAGGGACCACACCCCTAGTTTGCGGAGCAGCAGAGCCTGCCCCAGTCTGGACTAGGGACTTTATTTCTTCCACTCTCACCACTGGCTGAAGGCAGACTCCTGTCTCCACAGACTAAAGAGGAATTATCAAAATGAGCTCGAAACTCTAGATTTGAGTTAAGGATCATAAATTAACACAGAGAAATACAACTTTAACAACAAAGACCTGTTTGGAGCCCCAGTTGGAATTAAAAAAAAAAAAACTTGAACAGAGGGAGTGATAAAGGCTTCCTTCTTTTGCCATCCTCTCTCGGTGGTCCCAAGCTTTCTCATCTCCCACCTCACAAGACTGTATCAACTGCTTTGAGACTTTTAGAATAAAGATCCCCAGGCGTATCACTGCTGTTACCCTGTGAGGATTTCCCCAGTGCTGGGTTAGACTAAGACAGAATCCTTCCAAGGCTTCCAGGGCCAGTGTACTGGACGGTCAACACACAGAGCCTCAGAGCCCACTTCATTTTTCCTGCAGTTGGGCATGACCCCAGGGACATGACCCTGAGAGTGCTGACACTTCCTGAAGCCAGTGACCCTCCCCCTGGGCTTCTCTCTGCCTGGGTCTCAGAATCTCTGAGGCCAACTTGTACCCTCGGAAGTGTTTCTGCTGAAGGACACGTAAACAGCACTGTGGATTTGTGTCCTGCAGTCTGCAAAACTGCCTCCCCTGAGTGGGGTGAGGAGCTACTGAAATACTGAAATCATTGAAACTAGCAGAAGCCACAGCTCATGGTGCTGGGAGAAAACTGGGAAGGACGGAGAGGTGAAGAGGCTATAAAGGCCCAGGTGTGAAGGCGACCATGGGCCAGGATGTCCTGAAGTCGCAAAGCTGACCAATGCTGAGTGCCCTAAAACCTGCCACTCCTGTGCCCATCTCTTCTTTCAATGGACAAAGTCTTCCCCTGCTCTTATGTGCCTGGGCTGGAAGGGCCTTTGACTTAGAACATGAAGCAGCCTCCAGAGCCTCTTGGGGCAAGTGATGGTCAAGGAGGCTCTGCCTAACCCCACCCTGCCCTTCCCAGTTGTCAGAGGACCAGGAATTTCAGTCTTCCAGCTCCTGGGCTGATCTAGTGACTCGTAACAGGATTTCACTGGAACTGGAAGGTGTTGAAGACAGGAAGTACTCCTGGGTTTCTTCACCCAGCTGAATGCCTAGTTCCTGGTCTTATTACACGGCTTACATTCAGGATAAGAAGAGGCGTTTGGAGCTTTACGCATGACCTCTTAGCAGCGGTTTCTGTTCAGGAGTGAAGAGGTAAAAAGAAAGCAGTGTCTACTAAGTCCTTTTCCAAGAGTCTCAGGAAATTCTCACGAAGACCCTCTCAGGTAAGGACTGATGGGAAATGCCTTGGTTTAATATTAAACTTTGCCTTGACACATTTTGTTTATGGAGGGCATATACAATATTGTCCGCTCAAGGAAGCACTGTAATTCTTATCTAGACTTTATGTAGAATGAGTATATATAAAACCTAAACTTGGTCCTTAAGCAACGGGTTACCTCTCAGAGAAGGCCTATGGGAAGGTTTCTACCAAATTCTGTGGTGCTGCCATTGCTCCAAGGAGCCCAGGTGGTGCCAAGTTTGAGCACTCGGCTGTTAACTGAAGGTTAGTTTTTTGAACCCACCAAAAGGCTCTAAGGAGTAAAGACCTGGCGAACTGCTTCCATTAAGATTACAAACCAGGAAACCCTATCAGGGCAGTTCTCCTTTTACACTGGGCCGCAATGACTCAGAAACCCACTCGATGGCACCTAGCAATAACAACAGGAAGCTGTTGCCCCCAATGTGCTTGAAGTGCCTCTCTGGGGAAGGCTGGCCTTCACAGCCAGCTCATGGCCACACGGGAACTGAGACTCATGTTTTGTTGCCACACCTTAGTTTCAGTCAGTAAATTTATTTTCCAGTTTATTGACGAGACTTGACTACAGACATCTCTCAGGTATTGTCAAAATTAATTCCATTCTCTACTAATGATTTGCCAGGATGTATTTCCAAGCATTTCCAAGAGACTGGAAAAACTTTCCAAAGAGGCTTGTCCAGCGCCATGTTGTGCAGTAACTACAGTGTTGACGTAGTATATTAACCACATAGTTTCCACGTTTTCTGCTTTCCTTAAATAACAACTGAAATTCCAAGTCTACCACCTGAAGTACTTCCCGTAGTGTTTCACTTAGAAGTCTGGTGGTGATGAATTCTCTCAGTTTTCTTTCCCCTAAGAATGGCATTATTTGAGCTTTACTCCTGAAGGTAATGATACATAGATACATGATACATAGAATTCTGGGTTAATATTTCCATCTTTCAGGGTTGAAAAAATGTTGTTTCACAATCTTTTTTTTTTTGGCTTCCATGGCTTCTGATAGTGAATACAGAGTCATTCAAATTATTTTTCTCAGGTGAAATGTGTTGTTTTCTCTCTACCTCCTTCCTGAGTATTTTCTTGACCTTTGTTATTCTGCAGTTGATTTATATATATATGTGTGTGTCAACTGTTTTTCCCCTCCCGGGTATGTCTGTAAGTTCAGTACACTGTTTTTTTCTTTTTACATGCTGCTGTTAAAAAATATATATATATATATATTAGTAATGTACTTACAAATATACTTGGGATGTGGCGTAAGGCCCACTGGGTTGGCAAAAAACCCATAACCCGCAGAATATTTTTGTGCAAATTCGGTATTGGGGCATGGAATTCTTTAACTTGCTGTGGTTTGCTGAACTTCTTGAATCTGTAAGTTTATGTCTTTCACCACATTTGGAAAGTGTTCAGCCAGTATTTTTTCAAATACTATTTTCTTCACCACACGTTTTGTCCACTTCTTCTGGAGTTCCAATAAATAAGCTTTTTGTCTAGTTCTTGAGGCACTGTCCATTTTTTTCCATATTTTCCTCTCAGTTTGCAGAATGGATATTTTCTACTGATCTATTTCAAGTATTTAGTTTTTTTCTCTGTCATCACCATTCTGCTATTGTGAAAATATCAACTGAATTTTTGATTTCTACGATTGTACTTTTAACATGTAAAATTTTCATTTGCAAATAGCACCTATTATCTTTCCATTTATTTAAAAAGTGTCCCTGTTATTTCTTGGATTAGAATAGCATTTTAAAATCTGTTTCTTATGATTTTGAGAGTACAAGTCCTGCTTAAATTTTATGGAGAATTTTTTTGTTTTTAGCAGTCGATTGACCCAGTTATGTTCAGGCTCCAAGTTCTGTCCCATCTTCTGTATTCTATGGTTGAAATGTTAGTTCAATTTTTGAAGGCTTTGCAGCTGTATTAAAGTCTAATCTATGTGAGCGCCACTCAGTATGGAACCTTGATGGCATTCTAACCCATAGTGCGGGTCTTAAAGGATTTGATAATGCTTCTTTGGGTCAGGGCAATGGATACGCACCTGAGGGGTGAACCAGGAGTTCATAGCAAGTCTGCAGAATCTCTTTCTTGCACAGCCTCCTCTTTCTCTTTCTCTTCTGCTCTCTGAGTTCAGAAGGAGTGCTTTCCTGGCCCACTGGTGGGAATGCTGGGGCTTTAATCTCCTCATTCTGTTGTGCACATCAGTGACTGGTTCTGCCTATGGGGCCAAAGCACTGGACAACCAGCCAAAAGGCTGGCAGTTTGAACCTGTCAAGAAGCGCCTCAGAAGACAAGCCTGGCGATCAGCTTTTGAAAAGTCTCACCCTTTGAGGTAGAATTGACTAGGTGTCAGTTAACAGCAGAGAGAGAGAAAATGTAATGGAGCTTTCTCTACAATATTTGGTTCTTCCATACTCTGGTCAGAGAGAAGGATTCTCCTCTGCCAGAGTTTCAGGTGTCTGCCCACCTGCCCAGCTGCCTGTCTCTCTCCTTTGTGGACCTTCTATCCCATTTATATGAGAGAGGGCTTCTCTCGGGGCTGTTTCTGTCCACAACGGGTGTGCAGCTGTGAGATTTGGGCTCATTTAATTTCAGCCTCTGGAATGTTCATACTTTATGTTCTGGCTCCGCCCCGCCCCCATCCACCTTCAACACTTTCCTTTGCAGAGTCCTGAGATAGTGTCCCATGCATTTGTCCAGATACTTAGTTGTCAGATACCAGCATAGCCACCGGGGAAGTGTTGGTTGTGGTTGCGGGGAGGGACTGTACACTGAAGGAGCTGCAAGACCTGGCTGCCTTGTGTGAGCAGGACGGGGGTGTGCTGAGGAGTGGGTGCTGAAGGTGCTGAGTCAAGGGGCGTTTAATATAAAGTTGGGTCAAGGAGAGTTTGTTGACAAGGATTTATTGCCGTAGCAAGGGTTCTGGAAATGGGTTTAATATGCTGTGGGATTGCTTTTGGAAGCTTAGAAAAGGCAATGGCCCACATTCTCTGAAATCGAAATGCCAGACCTGCTGTGTCAGATGTTGGAAGAGGGATTAAAAGCCTCCAATATGTGGGCACGTCTGAGTTAGTCTTCTATAAGACCATTTCTTGGAGGTCCTGAAGGATACCCATTTCATCAGAAGAATAAGGAATGCGGAGATGAGGGGAGCACCAGCAACACAGAGCTTTCCAATATGTATACTTTGTAGGGAGTCCCTGGACACCACAAACAGTTAAGTGCTTGACTATTATCCGAAAGTCTGGCAGTTTGGCAGTTTGAACGTACTCAGAGGGTCCTTGGAAGACAGTCCTGGCCATCTGCTACTAAAGGATGAAAGCCTTAAAAACACTATTGAACAGTTAGTTCTACTATGCCCACATGGGGTGGTCATGAGTCAGAAATGACTTGATGACAACTAACAGCAACAATCGTCTATAGGCTCAGGTTGTTAGTGGGAGCTGGGCTGCCTAGTAGCAATGCAAATCATGGGATCCCAGCTCCACAGAGGCCAGGTGGAAGTACTTAACTGTCAGAAACAAGTTGTGTGTGATTCCAATAATGGTCAGCAGGTCAGAGTAGTAGTTATCTATTGGGGCATAATAGATTCTCCCCAAACTTAGCAGGTGTGAGTTAAATGGAAAATTAATATTCAACTCATTCTGATAAATTTGGAACTAGACAAAAATTTTGGTATCACTCAACATAGTTTTCAGGTGAAGGAATAAACTGGAAAATTTAAATAACTAGTATAAGTATAATAAGAGATTTTTCAAATAATGATGATATAATTGCATACCTGAATAAAAGACAAATACATCAAAATCAATAGTTTGTCTCCAGCATAGACATGAGGGTCTCAAATTGGCAAGGGTGAGAAGGGCAGACCGTTCTCTTTCCCCTACTACTTGACTGGATCAAACTGTGTTCAAAACTGTAAAATATTTAGGAAAACATTGTTTTGACCAGAGCAGCAAAGGACTTCTATGACGAAAACTAATGTACTAAAATACATAAAATGAAACCTGAATATATGCAAAAAAATGCCATATTTTCAAATGAGAAGTCTTGTCAATCAAATGGAGGTCCCTAAAACTAATATATAAGTGGAATGTATTTCCAGTCAGAATATTAAGATAGTTGTTTTTGAATTGTATACAGTGATCATATGCTACAAATAGTACAGTAGATAGCAGAGGATGTTGCTGGTGTTAGGAGACTTGGAGTCCATTTCTGACTCATAGTGATCCCATTTCACTGCCCCATAGGGTTTTCTAGGCTGTGATCATTATGGGAGGAGAACAATAGGTCTTTCCCCTCAGTGCCCCCTGGTGGGTTCGACCTGCCAAACCTTCTTTGGATTAGCAGATGAGCACTTAATCACTGCAACACCACGGCTGCTTTAAAAGGTATAGAGAAGAAAAACATGAAAAAGCAGGATACTGACAGGTGTCTACCTCCTCAGGTAACAGAAAAAATTGATATTACATAGCATAGAAACTGACAAGTCGACCAATGAAACAAAATCTGCTAAGAAGTCACAATAACCATTGATACAAAGGCGCTATTTTGAGAAAATTATATTTATTTAATAAACGGTGCTGACTCAAGTGATCGTTCTGGGGGACAAAGCTTGAGAAAATGTGATACACAAATGATAGATTTGGAAAATCATGTGAAATGGAGATGATAAGACTTAATAACAATTTCCATTTTACACAGAAGGATAAAAGTTAAGCACTTGAAAAATGAGCAGTGAATTCAAAAAGATCGTTCACAGCAAATCCACATGCCCAATAAACATAGTCCAAGTTGCTCAAAAACACTGCTAGTTAAGAAAATATCAAAGTCCCAGTGAAACTGGCACAATTTAAAAATCAACACCATCTATGGCTGGCTGGGCTGTGGGGAGAAGGATACCCTGAGACATGGCTGGAAAGGTGCTTTAGGACAGCCTCTAGGGGAAAGACACGGCCATGGCTCTGTACTTTTAAAACATACTTTCAGCTGGAAATCTCACTCTATGGAGTCTATTCCACAGAAACAGATCCTGTAGTACACAACGGATAGTTATCATTAGTGTTGACCAAACATTGACTGTACATTGATAGTTGAATGATAGATAACTTATGGTAAAGCTACATCATCAATAAATGAGTTGTAGTAGTTGAGTGGGAAAAATATCTGTGAAGTATTATTTATTACTGAAAAAATCTAGGTGCATGCAGAGAAGTGTATATAAAATGAGCATTTCTGGGTTAAACAATATCAATTGTTTGAATATGCTTGAATACCTGTTTATGTTTATGAGTGTGTATAAGTCCGTGTGCTTGTTTAAGCAAGGATAAGAGAGACTACTTACCACACTGTTAACCTGAATTATCTTGGATTCACTTGCGGGAAAGAACAGGGGGAGGAGAGCTAGAACACGCAGGAAGAGTGGACTTAAAAAGCATGGATGATAATGTTTCCATTTTAGTAGTGTTACGTATGGACGAATAAATCTGTCTTAAAGGGAGAAAGCCAGAATATTCCTTAGAAGCAAGGATGGCTTTGGCCATGTTATCAAGAGGGAGGGACCAGTCCCTGGAAAAGGACATCATGCTTGGTAAAGCAGAGGTCCAGTGAAAAAGAGGAAGACCCTCAATGAGATTGATACAGTGGCTGCAACAGTGTGCTCAAATAGAGCAAAGATTATTAGGATTGCACGTGACCGGGTGGTGTTTTGTTCTGTGGTGCAAAGGGCCACTGTGAGTCAGAACTGACTTGATAGCTTCTGACAAGAACATGTAGAAGTCCAGATAAAGTGTACTGAATTGATATCATCTATTTAAATTATTCATGTAAGTTAAAAGATCAAAAAATATAGTGGCAGTGCCATATCTAATGACTTACAGAGAATCAAGGTAGAATATCAAGTGAAATAAGGGGCGAGAGCAATGTGGGTGGAGTGTGACCAGGCTTTCATAAAAGTAAACACCCCAGCAGATGTACTTGTGTACCTGTGACTGTGTATATGTGTCCCTGCAGAGAGGTGTAGGGAAGGATACACGTGTGTCTATTAACATTGGATACCTTGGGGGAGCAGGACCAAATTACATATGAGGGTGGGACCCTGACATAAATTTTTTTGTCACACAAATCTGTGATCTTGCAAATGTGATAAAAAACAATTTCAGAGCTTTGGAAATTCATAAACATCATAGATATATGTATATTTTAACGTGTTTTGTTAGATATTTAAAATAGGTGAAAATTCTCCAGAATGACAGACAAAAGATTTGAATCACTGGCAGGAGAGCACACCGCAGAAAGTAATAATCAGATCCAGTGGATTTCTTGTTGTTCTTGGAGCCAGTGAGTTCTTCTGGTCTCTATAACTGGAAATGACCAAAAATAACTTTGGGAAGTCAGTAGAGTTACCCCTCAGATACGTCCTGCAAGTACACGTCTACAGCTAAATGTAGAAGGCTGGACACCACGTGCAATCCACTAGGTAACTCATGCGCCTCTAGAAGATTCTCTTTCCTGAATATGCTGCTTCCACCTCCTCCCTGCCTAGCCCCACTGGATAACCCACCTTTGTGCATTGTAGGCCCCATTCAGGTCTGAGCCTAGATCATAGAGGACATCAACTGGGAAGGTAGCTTTTAAGAAGAAAGATGTTGATGAAAAGATTTCAGAAACCAGCACCTCCCCAGCCAGCCTCTCCCCAGCCTGGGAATGCCAACCCCTCCCACCCTGATACCTCTGAGAATCTCTGAGTTTTCGGTTTGGATTCTTAGGAGACTGCAGAATTTACCAGGTCTGAACACCTTGGTTCTTTTCTGCCTGTGACCCTCTGCCTCGCAGGAGCCGTCCCTGTCACTCTGAGGAATACACACAGGACAGACTGTGGACGGAGGTGCCCATCCTAGAGGCCCTGCCCTCCATTTCTCTGCCCCTGGGGGGTTCCCTGTGATACTTGTGGTCTCATTTCCTAGAGAGATGGATACACCCCTGTCATGTCCAGGGCTTCCCCAGACTTGGGATTTGATGTCGCGACTGAGACTGGGGCTTTGTTGTCCACTGTTGAGTCTGGGCCTGAATCTGCCCCTTCCCACCATTACCTCTGATCACCTGTGTTCTTGCTGTTCTCCCTGGGTTTGAAGCCTGTCCTCTCTTTTGGTTCTTTCACCTCAGAGGGCCTTTTTCTTCCAGTTCTTTGACCTCGCGACAGGTCGGATTTGACCACAGGAAAACAAAAAAAAATTAGCAAGTTTGTTTGACATGTCAAGAACCGGAATGTACAGCTTGATTTTAAGGAGAAGAAAAAGTTCCAAAGCTCTACCCCTTACCCTAGGACATGCTCTACAGGAAATATCCTGCAAGCCCTGGATCAACTCTTATCCACAAATGGTTAACACCCAGGGGGATTTTTCTACACCACCTCCCACTTACATTCCCCTAATGTGGCAAAAAGGATGCATCCCAATCATAAACCCAAATTCACCCTAGGAGCCCAGAAGACATGGCTTGGGTGAGTTCATTTTCCTTCAACCTGCCCTCCTCTCCTCCTACCAAGCCCTGCCTCTTTCTCTGCCTCTATACTGCTGGGAAGGGACCCAGAGTTGTTTGTTTAGGGCTTTATGTCCACTGCTCACCTGCAGACATGTTTCCCAACAGCCTGCCATCTCTCTGATTCCTTCTTCTCCAAAGAACTCAGTGACACCCCCTTCACCATCACACCTCAGCAGGGCCCCCCCCAATCCTCCCAAGTCCCACTGAAATCCCATTTCCCTTTCCCTATTTATGCTGCGCTCATCCTTAGGGTCCCAAGATCTCACCATCCAGATGAGGCCTGTCCTATCCTCTCCTGGGCCAGGGGAGCCTCTGAGGGGACCTGGTGTCTGCGGTCAGCTATCTGGGGCTTCTTCCATCCAGATCCCCCTTAGGGCTGGAGCTCTCTGTGCACTTGGGTTGGGAGGTTTGGGGTCACAGGGGAAGGAGGGTAGGATCTTCCAGGGGAGCTGGGTGAAACGAACCTGAATGGAGGTCTCTCCTGAAGGGCCCACGTTTCCAGCCCAAAGGCCTTGCTCCTCCTAGTCCCGGGGTTCTAGCACGTCTTCAGGCGCTTCCCCCTCTGGCCTCGGTGGTGTGCCTGCTCCTTCTGCAGCCTGGTCTCCTGCCTCTTCAGCCTGTCCAGCTGGTGCCTCAGCCTCTTCAGTTCTTCTCTCTGCTTCTCCAGCTGCTCCTCCAGGCGTCTGCAGACCGCTCTCTTCTCCCTCACCTCCCTCTTCTTGGCAGCCATCAGGCAACGCCTGGCCAGCTGGTGGCAGCGTCTGGGCCTGCGCTGCACTGAGCGTGGCAGCCGCCTCTCCAGCAGCTCTTCAAAGAAGACCCGGCAGCTGAAGCCCTGGCTCACACCATGCTCCGCATGGGCCACGAGGGCCTCCCGGGACTCGAACACGCGGCAGCAGGCCACGCAGCGGAAGCCGCGCTCACGGGTCACCAGCCACTCCGGGGTGGTTGCACGGGGTCTCTCAGCATGCTCCTCCCGTTGGTCAGTGGGCTCCTGGGTACAGGTCTGGGGCCCCTCCTGCCAGGGCTCCAGGGTGCTGACCAGGGACTCAGTGTTGGCCAGACTTGGGGCAGAGCCGATGGTGCTCTCCTCAGAGAGCTCGGCTTCAAAGACCTGGGGCATCTTGCCCACGGGGGCAAAGGAGGTTTTGGTCTGCCAGGAGACCGCCACCCCCTTGACCGTGCGCACGTTGGTGAAATATGCGCACCTGACCCATGGCTTTCCTGGGGCAGCCCCGTAGCTGGAGGAGTGAGAGGTCTGCTCGGTGGAAGAGGAAGGAGAAGCGTTCTCGGATTGTTTTGGAATCTTCCTGGGCCTGGAGCTTCGACTTTTTTCATGGGACGTTGTTGACTGTTGCACATTTTCCTCTTGGATAGAGACCTCTGAGAATAGAGAGTTAATTTAGTTGAGCTTTCAGGGTCCTTATTCTCACCTGTGACCCCAAAGCTTTGGTCATAGGGACCCCTGGAGGCCTCTCCATCACCACATCCTCCACCTCTGCAGACCCCATGCTTTCTTTCTTCTTCCCCAGAGACCCACCACCTTTTGGGGGCACTGCTGTGGAAGACAAAGTCTCCATTGTAAAGTGGCACTGTTTATGGTAGTTCATTTTTTAAGAAGTTATTTTTCTTTAATTCCACATTTATTGAATTCCAATGAATTTGTTCCTTTGGAACTTAGAAATGACCTCATTCCCATGAAGCTTCATAATAAATGTGTGACTTGATGTTTTGTATGCGGGTGATATTCTTAGTAAATTTGGAGGGTAAACACTCCAGAGCAATGGTCACCTCTTTTCATCCTCTTTTTACTGAAAGGCTTTTTATAGAGGAGTTATACGTAAAGAGAAGAATGTGTATATTTAGTTATGATTCTTACACGTATACCTCTTCCTTGCACCCTTCTTAACCCAGCCACAGTAGAAGATGAAAATTGTTTTTCTCGGAATAGAAGCCCAGTCCTTAGTAGATGAAGTGAGGCAGAAAGAGATGGCCGTATCTGAGAACCTTGATGCGAGAACTTCAGATGGAGAACACACAGCCTCCTCCGCTGTGTATGTCTCAGTGGGTTGTCTATGTCAACCTAAAGGCCTCTGTATGTTTCTGAATCTTTGGGAACGACTGCAGAGTTCAGGATGCAGAAAGAGATGGAGCTAGGTCAGGTGCGTTGGATGGAGGGAAAGCTTGAGAGAGAGACAAGATTCAGAGATGGAACATGCCAGCAGTTGGTTAGAAGGATACAGAGATCAAGGAGGGAGCAGAAAGCAGGGCTCAGCCACTGAAGGGCAGAATGGGGCAGCAACAAAGAAGACAAGGCGGGGGCAGACTAGTCGGAGAAAGAATGGATAACTAAGAATGATAGCAGAAGCTGAGGTTAGCTATAGTTGGAATTTTAAAATTCTTTCCTGCTAGACTTTGAAAACATCATGCTAAATGGAATAAGTTAGTATTTGCCCTAAGTATAGGGCAAATACTGTACGATCTGACTTATATGAAATAAGCAAATATATAGAAAGCAAGGATTATTGGTCGTTGCCAGTTGTGGGCAGGGGGAAGGGGAAGTTTTTCCACTGGGGCATTGAGGTTATGTTAATGGTTGTAGAAAAGTTTGGAGAAGGATATTGAGAATGGTTATATGACTTGAAGAATGTAATGAGTATCACTGACTCATACATTAGCAATTATTCAGTTATGTTTTATGTATATTTTGAACACAATTAAAAAAAATAAAACTTTGCAATTACAAGAGAAAAAAAAACGATCTATACTATAGCTGTCTTTACCTAGAAGAAATGTTAAACCCTTCGGTAAAGATGGTCAGGAGACCTTGGAGGAGAAGGGAAATCCCTAGAGCTAGAGGGGCAGGGCCTTCCTGGACCTTCTTCTGCTTGAGTCCAGGCTGAGGACTGTGGCAGCTTACATTGACTGGGAACTCTGAATGAACGTGTCGTACTGTGCTCCATCACACCACCCACTCCCAAAACCTCCTGATAAATTTGATATATTTTTTTAATTCGCATGATATATTAATTCATTCTCATGAAAAAATTAAGTACAAGTCTCTGTAACCACCCTTCTCCCTGGTTCTATACCCACTGCCCCAGTTGCCCACCTGCGTTCTTTCCACTAACAAAGCAGGAGAGTTCACCAATCTGACTTGTCTGCTACTGTTATGGAAAGCCCCTCAGATGACAGTAGAATTCTATACTTCACTTACATATTTATTCCTTCGTTTATTTATTCACACTATAATTTCTTACTGTTTACTAATTGACAGGAAGTTTTTTCAGGTGAAAGCCTCGGTGATCCCTTGTGGTCCTTGTTTCCAGGGTGAATCAAACCCCTTGCTGCCCAGCACCCATCGCACAGACTGAATTTTCCTCCCGCCCTTACCTCGGGCCTTAGAGAAAGGCCTCTTCCTCATGTATTGCCGCTCCATTCTGGCTGGGTGAAGATGAACCACGAAGGATGGTCACCGGCAAGATGTTTCTCCTCCTCCCACGTAGAGATGATGTCCCAAACTCTCACAAGTTGGGGACCTTGATTTAGGCAGAACCGTTTGTAATTTGGTATCCAAAGTCGCTCTCCCACAGGAGACCTCAGACCCACAAAGAGCAGTTGGGATCTGAGTGAGCACCAAGGTTTCCAGTAACTCTTGTGTGACATCATCGCTGACATCGCTCAGTTCCAAGGGCCCAGTTTGAATCTAAACAGCGCACTAGGAAAAAATATGGCAACTGTTGTGGGAGAGGCTAGGAGGCTGGGAGGAGGGAAATTATATCTTAAAAATGAATTGAAATGTTCACTTAAAGAAGTCAACATCTAAGAGGAAGGAAACTGTGAGTTGAGGAAATAGAAGAGTATAATGAGTCGCTATTTCTCCCAAACCTCTTCTCTGGCCCTGAATCAAATCTCTCCAGCCCTAGAAACACAATGTCCACTCTGAACACCTCTCAGGCCTCCTTTGCCACTTAGGCTTCACACAGGCTGTTCCCTCTGACTAGTAGACATTCTCTCCCTTCCTGTTGACTGGTTCCTCCTCCAAGGTACCCAGTCTGTGCTTCTGGTTTATGTATTCAGAGGACCTAGTAATCTTTTAGTAATCCTCCATCATAGCACTGAGTCATAGGAGATGCTCAATTTCCAATTTGTGTCTTCCAAATGTGTTGTAAATAACTTGGGGACAAAGACAAGGTCTGCCTCATATTTGGTAGTCCCAGAAAGTGAGACAGAACCCCACCCATAGGAGATACCCAATATATATCTATTGATTAAATAAAAGAAAACTCTTCCAAAAGACTCACCCTTCGTAGCTATCCGTGCAGAATGGAGTTTTTGGTCTGTTGCCTGGAGGTACCATCACTCAGTGGTGGTGTCTAGGCCACTCTCTCTTGACCTCCTGACTCTAAACCCTGTGAAGCCTCTTGGCCTGTCCACACGCTTCTCCCTTGGAGCCACTAAAAAGGGTAGGATTACATCATCACAGAAAAGCACTGAGACTCCGGACGTCTATGGTTAACCTGCCTGGGAGGCTTAGGAGAGCCCTCGGGGAAAGGTCCACTGTCCTCTGCTTGATCTCCTTGTTTGTCCAAGGGGCAATTAGAAAAGGAACAAGCAAATTGTTGAAACATTTTAAGGCAGGGTTTGGGAAGTTGTGCTTGGTAGGTAGAGGAGAGCCTGAGGATTTGAAGGAAAAAAATAAAGATGTCAACGTGGGAGCAGAGGGCTCGCTTTGTGTGACGACAGATGGTAGAATGTGGGCAAGTGGTTGGAAATATATAAAAAAAGAAAATCTCCTAACCATCCACTCGTATTTCAAAATTTAGGTCAAGCATCACTTCCTGGTGGAAGCCTTTCCGACCCTACACCTGGTAGAATTTCCCACCCTGCTCCACACTCTATTGTATTTAAGAAACGCTTCTGCCACAACTAGGGACAAACTTGGTTGCATTTACATGTTGTGATGGATAGCAAAAATGGCCACATGTTCTAATATGTATGTATCCATACATATTATATGACTTATATCTCCCTTTCTCAAGAGCAAGATTCTTCCTCCACTCCTTGAATTTGGACTGATCTATGATTGCTTTGGCCTTTGGAACAGTACAAAGACCAATAGAAGCAGAGACCGAACATAATTAGACACATCGTGACTTGCTCTCTTACCAAAAACGAAACCCATCACTCTCAAGTATATTCTAACTCATAGTGACCCTGAAGGACAGAGTAGAACTGCCCCATAGGATTTCCAAGGCTGTCATCTTTACAGAAGGAGAGTGCCATGTCTTTCTTCCACAGAGCAGCTGGTGGGTACAAACTGATTACCTTTCCTTTAGCAACTGAGCCCTTAACCACTGCACCACCAGGGCTCCTCCTTGCCTTCTTGCTGCTCTTCAAACACTGAGAACCCATGGGAACAGCCCAGGCCACCCTAATAAATGACAAGAGACCATTAGAGAGAGAATCCAGCTGAGAAGACTTCAGGCCCTCTGCCCGCCAGCTGACATGGTGGCTGATTCCAGATACATGAGGGAGCCCAGCCGAGAGCGGCTGAGTCTGGCCCAGACCAGAAGAACCCCAAACTGCCAACCCGGAAACCTGTGAGCGAAGTAACTGCTTGTTCTTTTAAGGCACTTCATTTTTGGGTCATTTGTTATACAGCAATTGATAACTGATTCATTAACTGGGCTGTTTCTCTCACCAGACTGCAAGGAATCTTAATCATTTCTGTATCAACAGTATCTGGCAGAGGGTTGTTCCTGTAGTCATTAGACAGTAGAAATTTCTTCATTTGCATAATTTAAAAGTTTCTATCATTATGTTTTAACTTTCTTTTATAAATAAGATATGGCTGGATTTGCAAGTCTAAGCTGAGTGTACATGTTTTTTCCTTAGGTATTAATCCCTTTTTCTTGCTATTACTCATACATTTAGACATAATTCCAATATTATACTTCATATTCACTGTTCTTTTTTTTCTGCCTTTCCTGTTTCTTTTTTTATTGGAATGATGAAATTTCTCTTACTTTCTTTTTCCTTCTAGCTATTTGAAAGTCGTATTTTCAATTCCTATTCATTCATGGCAAACATGAGATCTTTGAACATTTTAATATGTGGTATATTGTATCAAGTTCATATCTCAGTTCTCCTCTCAAACAGTAATTTTTTGCTAGCTGCCATTGAGGTGACTCCGACTAATGGTGAACTTAGGTAACACAGAACTAAAGGTTGCCAGGTCCTGTGTCATCCTCACAAGTGCCAGCAATTTAGATTCCATCATTATGGCTAATGTGCCAGTCCATGTCACCAAGGGTCTCCTACAGCCTTGTTGGCCTTCTCCTTCACCAACCATGATATTCTCCTCTAGGACTGATTAATCTCTCCTGATGACATGTCCAAAGCAAGTGAATTGGACAGTATTCTCTTGTGATCTGTAAGGGTTTAATTGTCTAATTTTCAGAAGTAAATCTCCAGGTCTTTCTTCCTAGTGTGTCTTAGTCTTGAAGCTCCACTGAAACCTGTCCACCATGGATAACCCTGTTGGTATTTAAAATACTGGTGGCCTAGCTTCCAGCATCATAGCAACATCCAAACCACCACCGTACAGCAAACTAAGACAGGCAGCGAGCTGAACAGCATATTGTTGTTGTTAGGTGTCATCAGGTCAGTTCTAATTTATAGTGACCCTATATACAGCAGAACAAAACACTGGCCAGTCTTGTGCCATCCTCACACTTGTTATTATGCTAGAGCCCATTGTTGCAGCCACCGTGTCAATCCATCTCACTGAGGGTCTTCCTCTTTTTCACTTTCTACTTTACCAAGCATAATGTCCTTCTCCAGGGCCTGGTCTCCCCTGATAACATGTCCAAAGTATGTGATACAAACACTCACCATCTGTGCTTGTAAGGAATATTCTGGCTGTACTTCTTCCAAGACAGATTTGTTTGTTCTTCTGGCAGTCTATGGTATATTCAATATCGTTCACCAACACCATAATTCAAAGGCAGCCTTTCTTCATCAGTTTCCCTTATTCATTGTCCAGCTTTCACATGCGTATGAGGCGTTTGAAAATGTCATGGCTTGTGTCAGGCACACCTTAGCCTTCAGAGTGACATCTGTGCTTGTCACCAGCTTAAAGAGTTCTTTTGCAGCAGATTTGCAATACGTCATTTGATTCCTTGATTGCTGCTTCCATGAGCGTGGACTGGGGAACTGAATAAAATGAGATGCTTGATAACTTCAATTTTTTCTCTGTTTATCATGATGTTGCTTATTGGTCCAGTTGTGAAGATTTTTGTTTTCTTTATGTTGAGGTGCAACCCATGCTGAAGGTTGTAGTCTTTGATATTCACCACTAAGTGCTTCAGGTCCTCTTCACTTTCACCAAGTTTGTGTTATCTGCATATCGTAGGTTGTTAATGAATCTTCCTCTAAACCTAATGCCACGTTTGTCTTCATAGAGTGCAGCTTTTTGGATTATTTGCTCAGCATACAGATTGAATAAATGTGATGAAAGGATAGAACCCTGACACAAACTATTCCTGATTTTAAACCACATAGTGCCCTTTGTTCTCTCTGAAAAACTGCCTCGTGGTCTATGTACAGGTTTCAAATGAGCAATATTAAGTGTTCTAGAATTTCCGTTCTTTGAAGTGTTATCCATAATTTTTTATGATTCACACAGTATAATGCCATTTCATAGTCAATAAAACGCATGGAAACATCTTTCTGGTATTCTGGTATTCTCTGCTTTCAGCCCAGATCCATCAGACATCAGTAATGATATTCCTCATTCCATATCCTCTTCTGAATCTGACTTGAATTTCTGTTGCAACTTCTTTTTAATGATCTTCAGCAAAATTTTACTGAGTTTTGATATTAATGATATTGTTTGATAGTTTCTGAATTTTGTTGAATCACTTTCTTTGGAATGTGCACAAACATGGATCTCTTCCAATCGGATGGCTAGATTATTCGGCCAGTGCTGCATCTGTTTGTTGAAACATCTCAATTGGTACCTGTCAGTTCTTGGAGTCTTGTTTTTTGCCAATGCCTTCAGTGAAGTGTGGACTTCTTCCTTCAATACCATCAGTTCTTGATGACATGCTACCTCCTGAAATGGATGAACATCGACCCATGCTTGTGTGTGTGTGTGTGTGTGTGTGTGTCTGTGCAGTGACCCTGTGTATTCTTTCCATCTTATTTTGATGCTTCCTGTGTTGTTCAAGATTTTGCCTGTATAATCCTTCACTATTGCATCTCGAGGCTTGGATTTTTTCTTCAGTTCCTTTAGCTTGAGAGATGCCAAGCATGTTCTTCCCTTTTGTTTTTCTAACGCCAAGTCTTTGCACATGTCATTATCATACTTTGTCTTCTCGAGCCGCCCTTTGAAATCTTCTCTTCAGCTCTTCTACTTCCTCATTTCTTTCATTTCCTTTAGCTACTTTACGTTCAAGAGCAAGTTTCAGAGTATCTCTGACATTCATATTGGTCTTTTCTTTCAGTATAAGGGCTGTATTAGAGGGTACCATCATTTTTATAACTTGCAAGTATCCTCTGTCAGGGCAGTTATTGACTGTAGCTGCACACCACCTAGTTCTTCTGGTTTCAGGCTGATGGCGTCTCTGGTTTATGTGGCCATTAAGGGAAGACCTTTTATTCAAAGAATTATACTTAGAGCAAAATTTGTATATTTATGTATAATTTAAAGCTTCTCCTTTAAGATTGCCTTTCCCTGAACAGAAAGCTCTCACCATGTCATTATGAGAAATACTCTTTCAGTGTGAGGCAGAAAGAGATGTCCATATTTGAGAGTCCGATGGTACAAATCTCAGTAGCCAAGACACAACCACATCAACTGTGTGTGTGGGTGGGTTGTATAAGGGAACATAAGGGTCTGTATTTTCCTGAGTATGAAGGTAGGATTGGCGAGTTAAGGAAGAAAGAGATGGAAGCATCTTGGGAGTGGAGTGCAAACTCCGTGACAGAAGTTGCAGCAGGGGATCTCTCAAGAGGGTTTTAGAGGCCAGTTAGAAACCTAGGAAGCAAAAGGAAATAGGGCCAGTGGAGGGCAGCACTACAGTAGTGGTGGGGGGTAGCAAAAATAATGGTAGTGGAGAGGGCAACAAAACTGCCCTGAAAGGAGTGGCAAATTAAAGATCCTAGACAAAATTCAGGTTAAGAAAAGTAGGAATGTAAAAAAATTCTATCCTATTTAGCTTTCTTTGCTGTGAGAGTTTTTTAGGCCCTTCGAGAGATGTGGGGAGAAGACATAGGAGGAGAAGGGGAGTTCCTGAATCTAGGGGAGAAGTCTGCAAGCCATCTTCTGCCCTCAATGATGTGGGCTCTGGGCTCCTTCAACTTCTCACTCCCAGAACCTCCTGAAATATTTTCTTAATTCTTCACATAGTACATTAATATCATGTCATTAGAAAATATAATAAGTACGCTTCTCTCTAACCACCCTTTCCCCCATCTATACTCTCTGCCCTAGTTGTCCACTGGCTTCCTTCCTTTCCATCAGGTACAGATCCTAAACAACAGAGTGCCTGGAAAGCTCTCGAACTCCCAATGAATTCTGTAGCTTGATCCCTCACTTATTCCTACATTTCTTATTGATATAAGAATTTGGTTAATTGCCCACCAAATGACAGGAAATGCTTTCTCAGGACCCTCCTTCTTATGACCTTATCCATTCCCAATTCCTTCATCTTGTCCTATCATGGCTCTCTTTTCTGGTGGAAACCAGACCCTTTGTTCCGTAACACACATCAGTCTGGGACAATTTTTCCTCTCACCCTTATCTAGAGTCTTAGAGAAAGGCCTCTTCCTTGTGTATCACTGTTTCCTCCTCTCTGGGTGAAGAAGTTCAATCATAATGATGTTCTGAAGGATCTTTATCCCTTTTCCCAGTTCTTCACGATGCATGACCGTTTGGTGACTTGGGGACCCCGGTTTAGTCCGGAATTTCCGTGATAGAGTAGTTCCAGGTGCTCTCGCACAGGATCTCAGATCGACACCCTCTCCAAAAGAGTAGGTGAGATCAGCGTGAACTTCCATAACCCTGTGTGACATCATTCCTGACATTGCTCAGTTCCATGGGCCCACTTTAAATAGAAACACAGCAAAAACAAAAATATGAAACAGTTCAAGTAGGAGCTTGAATACTGCCAGTCCCAGACTGGGAAAAGGGGGCTTAGATATAAAAAAGGAATTGCAACTTTTCTCTGCACTCCATGTCGTTACTATCCCTTGGTGGGGAGAGAGAGAGTACAGGGAATCGTTACAGTGTGATCAGGAGTTGATTTGCCCAAAACTTCTCATTTGACTCTCTTGGAATCATGTCTCTCCAGCCCTGGTCATACAATGTCCACTCTGAACACCTCTCAGGTCTCCTTAGCCTCTGAGGCTTCACACAGGCTCTTCCCCGTGACTAGAAGATTTTCTCTCCCATCCCATCTTATGGCCTACTCTCTGGTGAAGCATGGTGGTTAAGAGAACTGACCCCATTGGAACAGATTGGGCTTATGAGCTCACCATAAAATGCTAAGACTCAGGAATTTGTGGTCAGCCAGAATGGGAGGTTTAGGAGTTGAGTTGGGGAAAGTCCATGACCTCTGCATCTTCCAGGCTCTGCTTTCACTCTGGAGCCCATATAGAAAAGGAGCTGGTAAATGGAGACAGCATTTGAGGAAGCAATTAAGAACGTTGGGGTGGTGATGACTTCTCAGAGGAAAATAAAAGTTTCAACAGGGAAATGCTAGGGTCTACTCTTGTATGACTCCAAACTATAAATAGGGACGAGTGGTTGGAAAACAGTAGAACAAAAGATGATCTGCATCTGGTCACAAATGTACCAAATGCCTCAGTGGCTTCAGCCTGTCTCCTCAGACTTCTCTCTGGAGAAGACATGGGGCTTCCTGGACCTGGGCCTTTTGTCACCCCTTAACTATCCAATCATATTCCCAACTTGGTTCAGGCATCAATTCCTGGTTGTGCTCTTCCCTAAATATCCTCCTGGTAGATTTGTTCACTTCTTGCTCCTTACTCCATTGTACCTGCAAAACCCTTTACCACAGTATAAAACACAATTGCATTTACCTGTTGTGGTTGATGTAAGAAATGTCTACACATTTATCCGCTGTCTGTGCCCATGCCTTCTATGAGACTCTGGAGCGCCTTTCATTAGCAGTAGGAGTCTTTCTCCATCCCTTAGTTGGGGCTGACATTATTGTTTTGGACATTGGGATGGTAGAAAATCTGATAAAATGAGAGAGTTGAAAGACTTTACACTGAGACTTCCCTTTTGTTGCTCTTAAACCCTGAGAACTCATGGGAACATCCTCATGCCAGCCTGCTAGATGATGGAAGACCAATGGAGGGAGGATCTAGCGGTTTCACTGACTTGATGTTATGAACTGGCTCCCAGCTACCTGGAAGCAAATTGTGGACACATGAGGAAGCCATGTTGTGAGCCACTGTGCCTGGCCCAGATCAGAAGAGCTCCAAACTGACAACTTGAAAAATTGTGAGCTGGTAAATTGTTGTTGTTTTAAGACACTACAATTTGGGGTCATTTGTTACAGAGCAATACATGACTGATACAACTGTTAACTTGGCTGTTTCTCTCACCAGGCATTGAGGGAAATTCTCTGAGTCATTTCATCATCAAGAGCAACTGCCATAGGGTCTCACATGTAGCTATTGTATAGTAAATCTTTGGTGGCTTCATGGATGAATGAATAATATGAACCGTAACTGTGAATCTGCACAAATTCATGTGTGCAAGAAAACATGATATTTCTTTCAATCAACTGAATTCCAACTCAGAGCTCTTGGCTTACAAAATTGGGGTGAAATTTTAACCTTACTTATTTTTAGGGCTTTGTTTTTTTTTTCCGTGTTGGTTTATTTTTAGGGTGCCCCTCACCCAGATATGCAGTAATTCCTGGAGTCTAATGAAGGACCAAGGTTTGGAGAAGAGCTTTAACACACTCATTGCCCCAGTCTATGTGGGTGATCTCTCTAGAAGCATTGCCTCTGCGGCTTCCTTTCCCAGCTGGAGCATGAGAACGTTGGCAGGGCTGGGAACGCCATAAGGGAGTCTGTCTACTTACGTGCCTGCATCACCCTTTGAGGTGCTGCCACTTACCCCAGGGCTTTATCAAGAAGCAGACCTCACCCCTTCCTAATGTCTAGGACTCTGCTGTCTGACTCCCACTCTTCCCCTGGGTTCCAGTTCACTCACTGTGATTAATCCAGTGAGCTGAGGCTTTTACCATAGACTCTTCAGAGTCTCCAGGCTTCAGGGATTCAACTCTGTGAGTCCAACTACCTCTCTGAAATGAGGTAGGGAAGGAAGGAAAATGCAGAAAGATTTTATGTTGAATTTAATGTTTCAATAAAATTTCTTGCCCTGCGTTTTCAAAGGGTCCTGCCTGACGGTTCCCTCTGTTCTCTTACAAGATGCAGGACGATGAGGAGGGAATGTTTGTTGTGTCATAATCTGTGGAAGGATGCAAAGTGCACATGGGGTTCGTTACTCCTGATGCTCACACTATTGCACCCCACCTACTGGGAAATCACCGTAAGTGTTGCTGAGTCCCTCACACATCCACACTGAACAGCTTTCGGATTCTCATAAGCAGGAGTTATTTGTGTCCTAAGATGAGCCACTCCTTGGAAGCCCTACCCTGTCCTATAGGGTCGCTGTGAGTCGGAATCAACTGCATGGCAAGAGTGTTTTTTTTGGAGAGGGGTTGATATTAGCTGCAGAATAATGTTTAAAAAAATGCTGACAGCGTAGCAGGTGAAACCAACACAATGAAACTGAAATGAAATCTCTTTTTCACACTTATCAACCCCACAGTTCCTTCGAAGTGTGTACTTTTCACTGGGTTTAGAGGAAAGAGAGAACTCTTCACGAGAGAGACACAGCTTGGGACACCTCCAAAATCACACGACTCCTCCCTGATGTTAGGTAACATTCCATGCTGTTTGGCTGGTTTATCATCTGACTGCTCCACACAAATAGAAGGCCCATAAGGGCAGGAGCTTCTCTGCTGTGTTGCAAGAGTATCCTGGTTCCTAGCACCTAAGAAGCACTCAAAACTGATTTGAGTGAATGAATGAGTGGGTGGGTTTTTATAAAAACCATGGTACTGCTCTCTTTATGTAGTTACAATAGTGAAAACAGGGATAAGGAAATGGAGACTAGTACTTGTATAACTTAAAGTTATATAAAATGAGAACAGAACTTCTATAATGAAGAGAGAGACAAAAATAAAGTGTACTAACTGAATGTACCCCCTTCGCTTTGGTTGGAAAGAGACATGGTAAAGTTGGGTTGTTTTTCCCCTACTGATTTATAAGTTCTATATATTGAATTGAAAAGTTAGTCTTTTAGGAGTCAGAAATATTTCTATTGAGAGATAATTCACCCGCCATAACATTGCCCTTTGAAATGTGCACAATTCTGTGGTTGTTAGTATATGGACAGAGTTGTGCAACAATCACCACTGTCTAGCTTCACGATATTTTCAGTGCCCTGTAAATAAATGCCCTACATATTAGTAGTCATCCTCATTATTCCTTTCGTCCAAGACGTAGCAACCACTAATCTACTTTCTGTCTGTGTTGGTTTGTCTGTTCTGGACATCTCATATAAATGGAGTCACACACCATGTGGTCATTTCTGTTTGGCTTCTTTCACTTAGCATAACGTTCTCAAAGTTTGTCCATATTGTTGCATGTATTTTAATGACTAATATTCCAGTCTACGAATATACCACAGCTTGTCTATCAGTTCATGACATTTGGATTCTCTCCATATTTTGGGTATTTATGAATAATTCTGCTATGAAAATTCTTTTGTAAGTTGTTATGTGAACATGCTTCAGCTCTCCTGGGTACATACCTAGGAGTGGAATTGCTATGCATGGTAACTCTATGTTTAACTTTCTGAGCAAGTACTTAACTGTTTTCCAAACTGATTGGATCGTGTCACATGTCCACCAGCAATGTATGAGGGTTCCAGTTTCTCCACATCCTCACCACATATGTTGTCCATCCTATTGATTTGAGCCATCTTAGTGGTTTTGAAATAATAGTGCGTTTTGGTTTTGATTTGCATTTCCCTAATGACTAATGAGGTTGAGCTTCTTTTCATGTGATTATTGACCATTTATATATCTTCTTTGGAGAAATGTCTAGTCAAATCCTTAGCCTGCAATTTTTTTTTTCAGCTTTTTGCCTGTATTTTTGCTTTCTTCATATAGTTTTTGCTATGCCAAAGATCTGTATCTATATCTTACCAGTTTTAGCCTTCACAGCTTTGGGATTTTTAGAAAATCTTTCTCTTTTACCAATAAAAAGCAAAACAAAATCTCTCATAGTTTCTTCTGAAATTTTTATGGTGGCATATTTTACTTTTAAATATGTGATCCTTTTGGAATTTTTTTTCCTGCAAGCTATGAGAAAAAGGATGAAAATATTTTTACAGGTGATCTAAATGATTACCAAATTGCTGCAAACATTCCTTTTTGCCTTTTTGCATAAGCCATATCTTAACTGCATTTTCCCATATTCCATATAGAAAAGCATTTTTACAGAAGGAGGCCCGCCATTCCCAGCCATTTCATTTTAAGGTTTTGCTTTGCTGCAATAGAAATCCCTTCTATACCTTATCTATACACCTGTTCTCATAGCCAATAAAAATTTTGTGTGAGTAGGACTCCTGTGAATTTATAAGATGAGGTTGAATTTTATAACTGGTTCCATGTGGTGCAGCCCAGCAGAAGGACAGACAGAAGCAGTAGCTCCAGAGGGAACAGAAGCTATAAGCACATGAGCCTCTAGAGATTTGCTCTTGAATTTCAGAGAAAGCTCTAGACTTTTCTATATAAACATATTATATATGGCCATCACCTTAGAACAGACAGAGAATAATGCTTTGAATGTGAAGCATTCAGGACAGAACTGGAGAAAAATGTAGAACAATCTTCTAACTCACAAAAAAAAACACCAGACTTACTAACTTGACAGGGATTGGAGAAACCCTGAGTGTATGGACCCCAGATATCCTTTGAGGTCAATAATGAAGTCGCTCATGAGGTTCACCCTTCAGCCAAAGATTAGACAGGCCCATAAAACGAAATGAGGCTCCAGCAGCATACTAGCCCAGGAACAAGGACTAGAAGGTAGAAGAGGACAGGAAAGCTGGTAATAGGGAACCTAAGTTGAAGAAGAGAGAGTGTCGACATGTCATGGGGTTGGTAACCGTTGTTATAAAACAATATATGTACTAGCTGTTTAGTAAGAAGCTAGTTTGTTCTGTAAACCTTCATCTAAAGAAAAATTTAAAAAGTTAGGCTTTCAGAATGAGAGTGTTCATTCCTTAGAAGTATGTGCTTTGTTGAACATATCTACGCATTTCTATTGGGTATGTATCTAGAAGTAGAATTGCTGGGTCGTAGGATACATGTGTGTTCACAGCTTTAGTAGATATGGCCAAAGCATTTTTAAAGTGGTTGTACCAAATTACACTTTCACTAGCAGTAAATTAGAGATCCCTTTGCTCCATGCTCTACCTAGTAGTTGGTATTTTCCATCTTTTTCATTTTAGCCATTCTGGTGTGTGGGGGATAGTATCACATTGTGACATTTTGTTAAGAGTTTCTCTGATAACTAATGAATGTATGTTGGCCATATAGAAATCTTTTCAAGTATTTCCTCATCTATTGGACTTTTTTTTTGTTTTTGCTTTATAAACGGTTCTTTATATATTCCAGAACCAAGTCCATAGTAGGACATAGGTATTGCAAATAACTTCTGCTACCATACGAATTCACCCTTGTGGCTTGTCAAGAGCTTTCAGATTCAGAAACCTGCCTTTTATAAGAACAGGCAAATGGTTAGTAACGAAAGTTTATTAGGGGTTAACAGGGGCAGGAGGGAGGAAATAAAGCAGTGTTATTGCATACAGAGCACGGAGTTTCAGTTTATGGTGATGGAAAAATCCCATTGATAAGGGTAAGTTTGCACAGCTGATTAATGTAATTGCTGTCAATAGCTTGTACACCTGTACAACTTGTTCACTTGGCAAAGGTTGTGTGCAATATTTACAGCAGCAACAAAAATGAGCAGCTTCTGAGGCAACACTATAGTCTGTAATTGATGAGATGTATTCTTTTATTATACTTTTCTCAGTTTTCTGGTTTGTTAACATGTGACTGTTAAAATCAAAGATAATAAAGCGTTTGCATGATGAAAGTGGTAACAATGTCTATCTCACCCATTGTGTCCCTCTGAAGCTTAAATGAGGAACTACATGCCACTAGCAGTCGCCCAGCCTTACTTGGCACTCGGGAAATATTTCATTTCTCCCACTCCTCTGGCTCACGGTCTTCTCCCCTTGTTTATTTGCTCTTTTCTCTTTCCAGCTGGCTGCATGTGACCACCAGGCTTCCTGACTCCATCATTCTGCTTTCCATACCAGTGTTATTGTAACCTTGGGATCTTGGGCAGTGGTGAAAGTTACACACTGTCCCTGCCATTAGGAAGGGGACAAGCCAGTGCGGGTGGGAGGGGCAGTGGGGAAATTCGGCCTAGAGAAAGGACAGGCCACCTTCCAGGAACCGCACTGGCCTTCAGAGAGCTTTGTTGGCTGTGGTTCACCTGGCCAGCTTGTAGGCGTCAGGGTGCCCTAGGGCTCGGTGCTTAGTTCTCTCTATTGACACCCTCTGTCTAGGATGACTCAGTGAGTCCACTGCTGTCTATCTGTAGCTAAAGATGCCAGCTTTGTAGCTCTAGTCAAATTCCTCCTGGGTGCAGACTCGTATATTCAAATGTCAGCCTAACTCTCTGTATCGACCTCTTTTGTAAAATGGGCATTATAATGGCACATTCCTCATAGGACTATCATGCAGAGCAAAACTCTTAAGGAGAAGCTTTTACAAGAGCCCCTGACACCAGTGCATGTGCTCAGTAAGTGTTAGCTGTTAGTATTATTACCTGACATCTCCACGTGGACGTCTGACAGCTATGCCATGTTATCAAGGCCATGAAGTAAGTCTTGGTCCCAAACCCATTCCACCCGCATCAATTTCTCAATGCTACAGTGATGGGAGTCTGTGTGTTTTTCCACATAATGGACATGGTTAAAAAGGTTGACCAGGTCCTTCATAATAAGTTGCTCCAAAGTTCATATGGGTGACCATTGATACAAGTTACAGTCAACTAATATAGAAAAAAAACAGAACCACTCTCAGCAGCTCATGCTTGGACTCTCAGTCCAGAATATCTGGTGAGGGCACTATTATGGACTGAATTGTATAACCCCAAAAGGTATGTTGAAATCCTAACCACTGTACCTGTAAATGTGACCTAATTTAGAAATAGGGGATTTTTAAAATTATGTTAATAAGGCCATACCAGTGTAGGGTGGGTCCTAGACCTAGTCCCTTCTGAGTTATAAAAACAGCAGAATAGACACAGACAGGAGCAGATGCATCTACAAGGCCAGGAACACAAAGGGTGGCTGGAAGCTGCTAGAAGCTGAAGTAGACATGAGCCATGCCCTGAATTCAGACTTCGAGCCTCTCCTGAACTGTAAGAAAATAAATTTCTGTTCTTTAAAGCCACTCAGTTGTGTTATTTTTTTCTTATGGCGGCACTAGGTAACTAACACACATATCTGTGCTTATAAATCCAGCCTAGGGTAAAATAGTGCTCTCCCTTCCTTGTCTAGCCCACCTGGATCCTGCTGTTTCCCTATCAGTGTCCTCTGCTTTCACTAAGCTACAAAAGAGCCGGCTTGATGCTGATGCATAGAAATTCACTCTATTTTTTACTTTGTATTTATGATTAGTATTAATTCTAATGTTTTCTATGGCTTTTAAAAATTTCCTGTGAAGACATTCGTATAATCTATGAATAATAACAGTTATACTTTTTCTTGTCATTTCGTTCTAGCTTCGACCTCCATTGTTAAATATTTCATAGAAATAATAAGAGAAAGCATCCTTGTTTTATTGCTAATTAATTTTAAAGAGAATGTCCCACATTTCGCCATGAACTATCATGCTAGTTGTAGTTTTCCAAGTTTGGGAACTCCTTTTTTTGTTCCTAGTTTGCTCAGAGTTCTTATGTCTCAGTGTGATTGGATTTTATCACTACTTTTCGCCATCTCTTTATGTGAGCCTTGTCTTTTCTTCCTTAACCTACACATGTGGTGAATTAAGTTATTAAATGTTTAATGTTCACTCGATTGCATGCTGACAATAAACCCCCTTGATCGTGGCGTATTACATGGTTTACACTTGTCTGGAGTTCTTTGCCAGCATTTTATGTAGGGTTTTGCATCTCAATTACTTATACCTTTCTTTTCTAATTCGGTATCAATATTAAAGTAGCCTTAAGGATCAAGTTGGAGAGCATCTCATATTTTTCTCTTCTTTGGTGACTATGTACAAGATTAAGATGATCTGTTTTTTGCATGTTTGCTGGAACTTGCCTGAAAGTGGTCTCCCAAACCTGAAACCATTTGGCCATCGAGTTGATTCCTTCTTCTTAGGGAGATCTTGAACTACTGACCCATTTTGTATAGTGATTAAAGGCCATTTCTGGTGCCAATTTACTTAGAAAAATTTTCACTGCATGTTGTAGACTGCTAGGATGTCATCATTAAATATTACGCAGTTATCACTGTTTTCAGCCTCATCCAGGCCAATTAATCAATCCCAGATTTTCCATTTTCCGGAAGTCACGCTGCGTATCTACTCCTGGTACTAGTTCCCTTATCTAAGACTTATTTGCAA
The DNA here is from genome assembly GCF_030014295.1 of Loxodonta africana. Lineage (NCBI taxonomy): Eukaryota > Metazoa > Chordata > Mammalia > Proboscidea > Elephantidae > Loxodonta > Loxodonta africana. The sequence goes on from NW_026975528.1 coordinate 927,305, forward strand.
AGAAACATACAACCAAGCCTCCTTTGAGTCTATGATGTGAGAATACAGTCAGTCCCATATAATGTGACATCTTTGTAATTGTTCTTTTTAAGTGTTTCACATTTACTTTTTTTTTTTTCATTTCCCACCTATCTAGCAGTTTTAAAGTTGTGCATTTCAGGTTGAGGTCATTAGCTGGATTGACTCTGCGGGGCGGTGCGGTGCCCAGTTGCATCTGGGCATCAAGAAAAGGCGCCTCTAGAACTAGGAGGCCTGAGGCGGAGGGTGGGTGGTTGGGGGGTGGGGGCGGGGCAGGGCTGCACAGAGAGGGGCGCCCTGGGGGATGCGCGATGCCCAGGGCTGCCCCACCGCAAGCTCGCGGGCAGCAGGATGAAGCTGGCTTCAGGAGCCTTTTGCGACAGTCCCAGCCCACCCAGCCCTGCCCTGAACTCACCCACCAGGCTCACAGGTCGCACCAGAATAGGGGAAGCCTGAGGCCACAGAGAGCGAGACCCAGTGCACGCACCTGAGCCTGATCACAGCGCTTATGCTGGGATAGGAGAGCAGAGGAGGCATATGGGGACTTGGGTCCAGAGGATGACCCAGGAAAGGTGGGAGAGTTGAGGTCACCCTCTAACTCTGGGTCCGCACGTGGAGGCCCGAGGTTGCACTTCTGGGAGGAGAAGGCAAAGCCCCAGAGGCCACACTGTAGGTACACACACTGCACCCCCTTTCTCCCTCAGAAGGGCTCCCCAGGGAGGTCACCCCTAGTTTGGGGTGCAGCAGAGCCGACCCCGGTCAGGACTAGGGACTTTATTTCCTGCACTTTCACCACTGGCTTATAGTAGACTCCTTTCTCCATAGACTAAAGAAGAAATCATCAAAATAAGCTCAAAACTCCAGATTTGAGTTAAGGATCATAAATACAACTTCAGTGATAAATGCCTGTTTGGAGCCCAAGTTGCATTAAAAAAAAAAAAAATCCTGAACAAGACCCCAGAGGGAGTGATAGGAACCTCCCTCTTTTGCCACAGTCCCTCTGTGGCCCCAAGCTTTCTTATCTCCCACCTCCTAAGACTGTATCAACTGCTTTGAGAGTTTTAGAATAAAGATCCCCAGGAATATGGCTGCTCTCATTCAGTAAGGATTTCCCCAGTGCTGGATTAGACTAAATTCTGAGAATTCTCCAGAGGCTTCCGGGGCCTTCATACTGGACGGTCAACACACCAAGCTGCAGAGCTAATTCCTTTTTCCTGCAATTGGGCATGACCCCAGGGACATGACCCTGAGGGTGCTGACACTTCCTCAACCAATGACCCTCCCCCTGGGTTTCCCTCTGTCTGGGTCTCAGGATCAGTCAGGCCAACTTGTCCCCTCCAGAGAGTTTCTGTTGAAGGACACCTAAGCGGCACTATGGGTTTGTGCCCCCCACCCTGCAAACCTGCCTCCTCTGAGTGGGGTGAGGTGCTACTGAAACATTGAAACTAGCAGAAGCCACAGCCCATGGTGCTGGAAGAAAGCTGGGAGGGAGAGAGAAGTGGAGAGGCTATAAAGGCCCAGTTGTAAAGGTGAACTGGGGCCGGGATGCCCTGAAGCCAAAAAGCTGAATGGTCTCACACCTGCAGCTCCTGAGCCCATCTCTTCTTTCAATGGAGAAAGTCTTTCCCTGCTCTTACTCTGCTGGGCCGGAAGGGCCTTTGACTTTTAACATGAAGCAGCCTCCAGAGCCTCTTGGGGCAAGTGATGTCAAGGAGGCTCTGCCCAGTGCCCCCCCCCGCCCCCACTTGTCAGAGCACCAGGAATTTCAGTCTTCCAGGTCCTGGGCTGATCTAGTGACTTATAACAGGATTCCACTGGAACTCGAAACTTTGGAAGATGGGAAATACTAAAAAAAAAAAAAAATTTTTTTTTTCTCTTCACACAGCTGAACACCTGGTTCCTGGTCTTACTATACAAGTTTCATAGAGGATGCGAAGAGGAGTTTGGGTTTGACACCTGACATCTTAGCAGTGGTTCCTGTTTGTTTGGGAGGGAAGTGGTAAAAAGAAGGCAGCATCTACTACTTCCTTTTCCATGAGTCTCAGAAAATCCTCCTGAAGACCCTCTCAGGTCCCAAGGACTGGTGGGAAATCCCTTGGTTTATTCTTAAACTTTGCCCTTGAGGCATATTTTGTTGATGACCACATATAAAATATTGTCCTCTCAAGGATGCACTCTAATTCTTACCTAGACTTGATGCAGAATGAGTATATATGAAAACTAAAGTTGGTTCTTAAGCAAGGGATTATCTCTCAGAGAAGGTCCATGGGAAGGTTCATACCAACTTCTGTGGTACTGATATTGCTCCAAGGAGCCCTGGTGGTACAAAAGTTAAGTGCTCGGCTGCTAACCGAAATGTTAATTGTTTGAACCTACCCAGAGGCTCTAAGGAATAAAGATCTGGCAACCTCCTCCCGTTAAGATTACACACCAGTAAACCCTATGGGGACAATTCTCCTTTCACACCGGGCCACGGTGACTCAGAAATCCCCTCGATGGCACCTAGCAAAAACAACAGGAAGACATTGCTCCCGATGTGCTTGAAATGCCTCTCTGGGGAAGGCCTTCAGAGCTGGCTCATGGCCACATGGGAATTGAGACTCATTTTTTTGTTTCCACGACTTATTTTGGGTCCAAAAATTTATTTTCCAGTTTATTCACCAGACTTGAATACAGCCAGCTCTCAGATATTGTCAAAATTAATTCCTTTCTCTAATAATGATTTGCCACCAAGAGTGTATTCCCAAGCATTTCCAAGAGACTGGAAAACCTTTCCAAAGAGGCATGTCCAGCGCCATGTTGTGCAGTGACTACAGTGTTGACATAGTATATTTACCCACATAGTTCCTACGTTTTCTGCTTTCCTGAAATATGAATGAAATTCCAAGTCTACCACCTGAACCACTTTTCTCAGTGTTTCATTTAGCAGAAGTCTGGTGGTGATGAATTCTCTCAGTTTTCCATCCCCTGAGAATGGCATTACTTTTGCTTTACTCCCAAAGGTATGACTGGGTATAGAATTATATATCTATATAGATTAATATTTCCCTCTTTGTGTTGAAAAAATGTTGTTTCACAATCTTTTGGCTTCCATGGCTTCTGATAATGACTATAGAGTTATTTGAATTATTTTTCCCATTTGAAATGTGTTGTTTTCTGTCTAACTTCTTCCTGAGTATTTTCTTGGTCTTTGTTATTCTGCCATTGATTATGATATATCATATTTTTATGCAAATAATGCATGTTTTATATATATTTTTTCTTTTTTTGTCAACTGCATTTTCCCCCTCCCAGGTATTGTCATAAGCACAGTACGCCGTTTTCTTTTTTACATGTCACTGTAAAAGAATTCGTATAGTGTGCTTAAAATATTTTCATAATAATATGTTATTGCGGTATATAATTCCTTAAATTTAACTCATTGGGGTTTGCTGAGCTTCTTGAATCTGTAAGTTCATGTCTTTCACCAAATTTGGAAAGTGTTAGTATTTCTCCTAATACTTTTTTCTGCACCACACATTTTCTCCATGTCTTCTGGAGTTCCAATAAAGAAATAGGGTTTTGGTCTAGTTTTTGAGGCTCTGCTCATCTTTTTCTGTATTTTTTCTCTGTTTTCAGAATAAATATTTTCTATTGATCTACTTCCAACTCAGTTTTTTTCTCTGTCATCACCATTCTGCTTTTGAAACTATCAAATGAATTTTTCATTGCTAGCATTGCATTTTTAGCATGTAAAATTTTCCTTTGCAAATAGCCACTATCTTTCCACGTATTTAAAAAATGTCCCTGTTATTTCTTGGAGCATGATTAGAATAGCATTTTAAAATACGTGTCTTAAGATTTCAAAACTGTAAGTCTTGCTTAAATGTTATGGAAAAACAAAATGTTAATTTTGTTTTTTTTAGCATTCAATTGACCCAGATATGTTCATGCTGCAAGTTCTGTCCTGTTTTTGTATTCTGTGGCTCACATCTTCGTTCAATTTTTGAAGCCTTTGCGGTGATACTCGGGTCTAATCTACATGAGTGCCACCCAGACTGGAATCTTGATGGCGTTGTAACCCCTAGTGAGGCTCTTAAAGGATTTGATAGTGCTTCTTAGGGTCAGGGCAAGGCATATGCATCTGGGGGGATGGGTGGTGAACCAGGAGTTCATAGCAAGTTTGAAGAATCTCTTTCTTGTGCCGCTTCCTCTCTCTATTTCTCTGATGCTCTCTGAGCTCTGAAGGAGTGCTTTCTTGGCCCACTGGTAGGAATCCTGTGGCTTTAATCTCCTCATTCTGTCGTGCACATAAGCGACTGGTTCTGCCTATGGGGCCAAAATACTCCACAACCGGCCCAAAGGTTGGCAGCATGAGTCTGTCAAGAAGCGTCTCAGAAGACTAGCCTGGTGATCTGCTTTCGAAAAGTCACACCCTTTGAGGCAGAACTGACTAAATGCCAACAGCAGACAGGGAGAGAGAAAACTTAATGGAGCTTCCTCCACACTCTTGGGCCCTTACATACTCTGGTCAGAGAGAAGGAATCTGTTCTTCCAGAGTTTTAAGTTTCTTCCCACCTGCCGACTTGCCCACCTCTCTCCTTTATGGACCCTCTATCCCATTTGATATGAGAGAGGGCTTCTCTTGGAGCTGTTTCTGTGCACAGCTGGTATGCAGTTACATGATTTGGACTCATTTAATTTCAGCCTCTGGAATGTTTATACTTTATGTTCTGGTTTCCTACCACTGCCAACCACTTCCTTTGCAGAGTCCTGAGATAGCAGCCCATGCATTTGTCCAGATACTTAGTTGTCACATACCAGTATAGCCACTGGGGGAAGTGTTGGTTGTGGTAAGGGGGGGAGGGACTGTACACTGAAGGAGCTGCAAGATCTGGCTGCCTTGTGTGAGCAGGACGGGGGTGTGCTGAGGATGGGTGCTGAAGGTGCTGAGTCAAGGGGAGTTTAATATAAAGTTGGGTCAAGGACAGTTTGTTGATATGGGGGAACTCTCTCCTAACAAGGATTTATCGCCATAGCAAGGGCTCTAGAAATGGGTCTCGTAAGCTGTGGCATTGTTCTTCGATGCTTGGAAAAGGCAATGGCCCACTATCTACGAAATAGAAATGCCAGACCTGCTGTGTCAGATGTGGGAAGATGAGGCAAAAGTCTCCAATATGTGGCCGTGGCAGAGTTAGTTTCTATAAGACCATTTCTTGGCGGTCCTGAAGGACGCCCATTTCATCAAAATAATAAGGAATGCAGAGATGAGGGGAGCAGCAACAACACTGAACTTACTGATATCTGTCTTCTCTAGGGGGTCCCTGGGTGCCACAAACAGTTCAGTGCTCAACTACCAGCTGAAAGGTTGGCAGTTTGAACCCACCGAGGGGTGCCTCAGAAGACAGGCCTGGTGATCTCCTTCTAAAGGGTCACAGCCTTGGAAACCCTATTAAGCAGTTGTACGCTGCACACATGGGGTTGTCATCAGTTGGAAATGACTTGACAGCAACAAACGACAACAACAAACGACAACAATTCTCCATTGGCTGAGATTGTTCATGGGAGCTGGGCTACCTCATACCAATATAAGTAATGGGATCCCAGCCCAACAGAGGCCAGGCAGAAGTACTTAACTGTCAGAAACAAGTTGTGTGTGATTACAACAACGGTCAGCAGGTCAGAGTATTAGTTACCTATTGGGGCATAATAGATTATCCCCAAACTTAGCAGATGAGAGATAAATGGAAAAATATTCAATTCATGCTGATAAATTTGGAACTAGACAAAGATTTTGGTAAGACTCAACATACTTTTAAGGTGAAGGGTTAAACTAGAAAATTTAAATAACTGGTATAAGTATAAAAACAGATTTTCAAAATAATGATATAATTGCATACCCGAATAAAAGACAAATACATCAAAATCAAGGGTTTCTGTCCCATGTGGACATAAGAGACTAAAATTAGCAAGGGTGGGAAAGGCTGGTCGTTCTCTTTCGCCTATTACTTGACTGTAGCAAACTGTGTCCAAAACTATAAAATATTTAGGGGAACATTGTTCTGACCGGAGCAGCGAAGGACATATATAAAGAAAACTAATGTATTAACGTAAATAAAACAAAACCTGAATATGTGCAAAAAAATATGCCATATTTCCAAGTGGGAAGCCTTGTTAATCAAATGGAGGTTCCCAAAACTAACACATAAATGGATTGCATTTCCAATTAGAATATTCGGGTAGTTGTTTTTTAATTGTATACATTAATCATAAGCTACAAGTAGTACAATAGATAACAAAGAATGTTGTTGCTGGAGCCTTGGACAAGATGTTTGACTCACAGCCGTCCCGTCTGACTGCCCAGTAGGCCTTTATAGGCCGTAATCTTTATGGGAGCAGACCGCCAGGCCTTTCTCCCTCAGAGCCACTGGGTGGGTGCGACCTGGCAGCCTTTCTTTCAATTAGCAGTCAAGCACTTAACCATTGCAACACCAGGGCTGCATTACCAAAGAATAGACAAGAAAAACCTGAAATAACAGGATAGTAACAGGTGTCTACCTCATCAAGTAACAGAACAAATCAATATTACATAGCATACAAACTGACAGACAACTGAAATAGAAAACCTACTAGGAAATCACAGTAACTATTCATAAAAAAAAAAAAAAGGTGGTGTGAAAATCATATTTATTTAATAAATGGTGCTGACTCAACTGATTGTTCTGGGGGACAAAGCTTGCAAAAATGTGATACACAAATCATAGATTTGGAAAATTATGTGAAATGTAGATGACCAGGATTAATAACAGTTTATATTTTACACAGAAGGATAAAAGTTAAGCACTTGAAAAATGAGCAGTGAATTCAAACAGATCGTTCACAGCAAATCCACATGCCCAATAAACATAGTCCAAGTTGCTCAAAAACACTGGTAGTTAAGAAAATATCAAAGTCCCAGTGAAACTGGCACAATTTAAAAATCAACACCATCTATAGCTGGCTGGGCTGTGGGGAGAAGGAAACCCTGAGACATGGCTGGAAAGGTGCTTTAGGACAGCCTATAGGGGAAAGACATGGCCATGGCTCTGTACTTTTAACATTCTTTGAACTGGAAATCTCACTCTGTGGAGTCTACTCCACATAAGCGAATCCTGTACTATACAAAGGATGTTTATTATTGATGCTGACAATACATTGACTGTCCATTGGTGGTGAAATGATAGAGAATATATGGTAGAGCTACATCATCAATAACATAGGAAGTCATTAGAATGAAAAAGAGTTGTAGTAGTTAAGTAGGAGAAATCTCTGTGAAGTATTATGGAAGTTTACTGAAAAAATCAAGGTGCAGAAAAGTATATATAAAATGAGCACATTTGGGTAGAACAATAACAATTGAACATATTTGAATACCTGTTTACATGTATGTGTGTGTATAAATGAACAGATGATGGTACATGTATGTGTGCGTGTGCTTGTTTAAGCAAGGATAAGATAGACTACTTACCATATGGTCGAAGTGAATTACCTTGGATTCACTTGTGGGAAAGAACAGGGGGTGGAAACCTAGAACATGCAGGAAGAGTGGACTGAAAAAGCATGGGTGATAACGTGTTTCCATTTCACTAGTGTTATGTATGAGACAAACAAATCTGTCTTGAAAGAAGCTGGAATGTTCCTTAGAAGCAAGGATGGCTTTAGACATGTTATCAGAAGGGACCAGTCCCTGGAGAAGGACACCATGCTTGGTAAAGCAGAGGTCCAGCGAAAAAGAGGAAGACCCTCTATGAGATTGACTGACACAGTGGCTACAACAGTGGGCTCAAATATAGCAACCATTATGAGGGTTGCCCAGGACCAGGCAGTGTTTTGTTGTGTTGTGCATAGGGTCGCTGTGAGTCAGAGCCAACTCGATAGCACCTAACAACATGTCTAAGTCTAGATAAAGTGTACTAAAACTGTTATTATCTATTTAAATTATGTGTGTAACTTAGAAGACATAAAAATATAGTTAATGCTATATCTAATGACTTACAGAGAGTCAAGATAGAATGTCAGGTGAAAGAAGGGGCAAGAGCAATGTGGGTAGAGTATGACCAAGTTTCCATAAAAGCAAACACCCCATCAGATCTACTTGTGTACCTGTGACTGTGTATACATGTCACAGCAGAGAAACCTAGGGAAGGGTACACATGTGTCTATTAACTTTGGATACCTTGGGGGAGCAGGAGCAAAATATGAGGGTGGGACTCTGCATGTTAACTTTTTCATTATACAAATTTGTATTCTTAGATATGTAATAAAAAAGAATTTCATAGCTTTGGAAATTTTTGGAAATTAGTAAATGACATAGACATATATTTTTAAATAGGTGAAAATTCTCTATGACAGACAAAGGTTTTAATCACTGAAAGGAGAGCATACCACAGACAGTAATAATCACGATCAGTGGATTTCTTGCATGTTCTTGGAGCCAATGTGCTCTTCTGGTGTCTGTAACTAGAAATGACAAAAAATAATTTGGGGAAGTCAATCACCTCTTGCAAACACACGTCCACAGCTAAATGAAGGAGAATGGACACCATGTGCAATTCACTAGGTAACTCATGTGCCTCTAGAAGATTCTCTTTCCCAGATATGCTGCCACTACCTCCTCCCCACCTTGCCACACCGAATAACCCACCCTTGTGCATTCTAGGCCCTTTTCAGGACTGAGCATAGATGACGTCAACTGAGAAGATAGTTGATGAAGAGAAGAGGGTTTGATGAAAAAATTTCAGAAAGCAGTACCTCCCCAACCAGCCTCTCCCCAACCTGGGAATGCCAACCTCTCCCACTCTGATACCTCTGAGAATCTCTGATTTTCCGTTTGGATCCTTAGGAGACTGCTGAATTCACCTGTCCTGAAAGCCTTCACTGCCCTCTAGCTCTGACGCTGTTCCATGCAGGAGCTGTCTCTGTCACTCTGAGAAATCCACACAGGACAGCCTGTGGTTGGAGGTGCTCATTCTGGAGGTCCTGCCCTCCCTTCCTGTGCTCCCGAAGGCTTCCCTGTGACAGTAGAGGTCTCATCTTCCAGGGAGATGGCTACGCCCCTGTCATGTCCAGACATAGGACCTGATGCTACGGCTGAGATTTGGGCTTTTCTGTCCACTGCTTAGTCTGGGCCTGAATCTGCCCCTTCCCACCCTCACCTCTGATCACCTGTGTTCTTGCTGTTCTCTCTGGGTTTACAAGCCTGCCCTCTGCTTCTTTCATCTGAGTCAACCTTTTTCTTCAGTTCTTTGACCTCAGGACATGTCAGGTTAGACCACAGAAAGAAGAAAAAATATTAGCAAGTTTCATTAACATGTGGAAAACCTGAAAGAATAGCTTGATTTATTGGAGAGGAAAAAGTTCCAAAGCTCTACTCCTTACTTTAGGACATGCTATACAGAAAATATCCTGCAAGCACTGGATCAACTCTTATCCAGAAATGGAAAACACCCAGGAGGATTTTGCTACACCAGCTCCCCCTTCCCCTCCCCTAATCCTAATTGTAAACCCAAATTCATCCTGTGAGGACAGAAGACATGACTGGGGTGAGCTCCTTTTCCTCCACCCCGCCCTCCTGTCCTCCTCCCAAGCCCTGCTTCTTTCTCTGCCTGCAGGCTGCTGGGAAGGGACCCAGAGGCCTTGGTTTAGGGCTTTATGTTCACTGCTCACCTGCAGGCAGGTTCCGCACAGTCTGCGGCTTCTCTGATTCCTTCTCCTGCAAAGAACTCAGTGATACCCCATGACCGTCACACCTCCCTTAGAGCTGTCCTTGCAGGGACCCCTCAACCTCCCAAGTCCCACTGAAATCCCATTTCCCTTTCCCTACTTATGCTATGCTCATCCTCAGAGTTCTGAGACCTCATCATCCAGGTGAGGCCTGTCCTCTCCTCTTCTGGGCCAGTGGAGCCTCTGAGGGGACCTGGTGTCTGCGGTCAGCTATCTGGGGCTTCCTCCATCCAGATCCTCCTAGGGCTGGAGCTCTCTGTGTACTCGGGGTGGGAGGGTGGGGATCTTCCAGGGGAGCTGGGTTAAACAAAACTGAATGGAGGTCTCTCCTGAAGGGCCCACACTTCCAGCCCAAAGGCCCTACTCCTCCTAGTCCGGGGGTCCTAGAGGGTCTTCTGGTGCTTCCCGCTCTGGCCTTGGTGCTGCACCTGCACCCTCTGTAGCCTGAACTTCTGCCTCTGCAGCCTCTCCAGCTGGTCCCTCAGCCTCTTTAGCTCCTCTCTCTGCTTCTCCAGCTGCTCCTCCAGGTGCCTGCAGACCACACTCTTCTCCCTCACCTCCCTCTTCTTGGCGACCATCAGGCAGCGTCTGCCCACCTGGCGGCAGCATTCGGGCCTACAGGGGACTGAGGGTGGAATCTGGAAGGCATTATGCTGAGTGAAATTAGTCTGTTGCAAAACGACAAATACTGTATGAGACCACTATTGTAAGAACTCATGAAAAAGTTTAAACGCAGCAGAAAACATTCTTTGATGGTTAAGAGTGTGGGGAGTGAGGGAGAGGAAAATTCACTAACATTGTGAAAATGTCAGTTCTACCCAAAACCATCTACAGATACAATGCAATCCCAATTCCAATTCCAAAGACAGTTTTTTAACAGTAACTGTAGACAAATATCATCTTAGGTGAAGGGAAGGACATCACACAATACAGGGGAAGTCAGCACAACTGGACTAAACTAAAAGCTAAGAAGTTTCCTGATCACAACCAAATACTTTGAGGGACAGGAGAGCAGGGGCAGTGGTCTGGGGACCATGGATTCGGGGGACGTGTAGGTAATTGGCATAAGGAAGTTTATTAAGAAAATGTTCTGCATCCAGTTTTGGTGAATGGCATCTGGGGTCTTCCCAGCTAGTAAGCCGCCATCTAAAATTCAGAGATAAGAGGTTTGGGAGAAACCACAGCCCATCACACTCCATTATCATTCCCTGAACTCACATTTCTCTTCCCAATAGAATGGTAACCTCTTTGAAGGCAGGGAAAACTTTCAATTCATTTTTATTACATACTTATTATTAAGTTTCCCCCAATCCTCCCAACACCTCCAAAAGCTGCCATGTTTGTCTTGTTTAGGTTCACACTGGGCCCTCGAAACTGAACAATGTCAGCAATGATGTCACACAAGTGTTATGGAAGCCTTGGTGCTCACTCAGATCCAACTGCTCTTTGGAGAGGTTGTTGATCTGAGGTCTCCTGTGGGAGAGCAACTTAAGCTACCAGTTCACAGAGAGTGATTCCTCAGTTGGAGTTCCCAACTCGTGAGAGCTTGGAACAGAGGGGTGAACATCCTTTGGGGGACCTTTTTTTTTTTTTTGGTTTACCTTCACCCAGTCAGGATGAAATGGCAATATGGGAAGGAGAAACCTCTAAGACTCGAGGCAGGGGTGGGAGAAAAATTCTTCCTGATTGACAGGAGGTGTGTGGCAAAGAGTCTGATTTCACCAGACAAGATTTGGAGACAAGATATGGATTTTGAGTGAGGAGATGAAGTGGCTCTCCCAGAGAAAGTACTTGCTGTCATTTAGTAGACAACAAAACAGTGATATGAATAAAGGAATGAGCGAGTGAACCAAAGAACACTACTGTAACTCTAAGGGCCTTTCTGAGTAGGCACAGACTAGCTACTCAATTGTTCAGGCTTGGGAACCTCCTATGTTGAGGAAGCCACTGGGCAACTGGGACGGGGGTGAAGGGTGTTTAGGGAGATCAGTTATTCATTTGTATCATATTTTCAAATAAGATTGAATTAATATGTCATGTCAGGAATAACGAAAGAAGTAAAATTTCTCAGGAGCTTATGAAAGTGGGTGGCGTGAGGAAGCACTGTGTCTGTACCACTGTGAGCTATGCTGTCCCCAGCCTGGGCTTGGGCGGAAGAACCCATCCCCCTAGATCCAGGGAATCCCCTTCTCCTCTTCCAAGGCTTAACACCCAGTCACAGCAAAGCCTCACTTCAGGATAGCATTTTAAATTCCTACTCTACTTAGCTTGAAGTATAGGTTAAGGAGGTAAAAGTGCCTAGATGATGCAGTTTGTGCTCAACAGCTCACCTAAAAGTAGGAGTACTGGGGAGAAAAGTCCTGGCGATCTGCTTCTGTTAAGATTACAGTCAAGAAAACCCAATGGAGCAGTTCTACTGTGAAACACATGGGGTCGCCACAAGTCAGAATCGACTTCATGGCAACTGACAACAACAAACTGAACCTGAGCTTCTGTGGTTCCTAATTGTGCACACTTTCATCAGCCAGTGTCTGTCCTCCTTCATCTTTTCAGCTGCTTGCCCATGCTGCCCTGGACCTCCCCAGCCCCGTTTCCTGTTTCCTCCTTGGTCCTCTGCCTGGCCGCTAACTTGCTTCTGAGAGCTTTCGCTACTTTCCACCCCACACCCAACCTGGCTCCGTCTGTTTTCTCTCTTCATCCTGAGGCCTTGAATCCTTCCCTCATGTTCAGAAGTGTACATAGATAGACCTTATGTTGACACACACAACCCTCCTAGACACACACAGGTGAGGTGGTTGTGTCTTAGCCTCTCAGGTTTGTGGCATCAAGGCTTTCAGTCAAACATATGTTATCTGCATCACTCTGAAGTCACTCATCTAATAAGGACATGGTAAGGGGCTTCTGTTCAATTGTTTTCAAGAGGAAACAATTTTAACCTATTACTGTGGCTTGGTTAAGAAGGGTACAAGGAGGAGGTATACCTGTCAGGGTCTTAACTAAATATACAAATTATTCTCTAACTTTTAGGTATAATTCCTTCTATGAAAGGCTTCCCTTAAAAAGAGGTGAAAAAAAATTTTTAAAAAAGAGGTGAAAATTTCTCCCATTTGCGTGTTTAAATTTACTAAGAAAATCACTTTCATAGGAAACTCCTTTTGGAGAAGTCACAAAATATTATAAAAGTTCAAGAAAATGAGGTCATTCCCATGTTCCAAAGGAGCAAATTCCCTGAACATTCAGCAAATAAAGGGGGGAGGGAGCACATTGGATGATCTTCTATTTACAAATATAAAATCCCAAGACATGTTATAGTGTTTTCAGAGTAAACATTTTTGTTATAAGGTACTACTATCATTAGTGTCATTGTGCCCAGGGGATTCTGTCTCCCACAGCAGCGCCCCCAAGAGGAGTGAGGGGTCCCAGGACAGAGGGAGAATTGATGGGAGGATGGTGGTGATGGACAGGCCCCAGGGATCCCTAAGACCAAATCCTTGGGCTCATAGATGAGTCTTCCCAAGACCCAGACTCGATAATGAGCAGAAAAGGCCAAGTTTCAGCCACAACAGCAAGCACTAGGAGCTGGGAAACCCTGGAGGTGCCAGGGGTATGTCCTTCCCTCGGTGATGAGACCCCAAGTGGCACAGGGAAGCCCTCAGGGGCAAGGAAGGGAGGGCAGGGCCTCCAGGAGGGGCATTTCCAACCACAGGCTGCCCTGTTTGTACTTCTCAGAGTGACAGACTCTCCTGCGAGGGACAGGGTCAGAGGCGGAGGAAGCGAGGGCTTTCAGGCGAGGTGAATTCTGCAGTCTCTGATGATCAAACAGAAAGCCCTGGATGCTCAGAGGTACAAGAGAGTGAGGGGGCCGGCATTCCCACAGTGGCCATAGGCTGGCTGAGGGGGTCCTACTGTCCCTGGAGCTATTGGTCGAAATATTTTTCCTTAAAAGCTGCATCTTTCCAGTTAACTTCCTCTATGTTCAGTCCAGGAAAAGGTATAGCATGCAAAGGGTACGTTTTCCAGCAGAGCAACAAGTGGAAGGAAGTGATAGTGGCATATCAGGGAAAGAGAATCTTCTAGTCATCTATGAGTTACCTAGTGAACTGCATGTGGTGTCCAGCCTTCTTCCTTTATCTGTAGACATGTACTTGCAAGAAACATTTGAGGAGTAACTTCATGGACCCTTACAAAATTCTTGCTGGTCATTTCCGGGTGTAGAGACCAGAAGAGCTCATTGTCTCTAAGAACAAGCAAGAAATCTGCTGGGTCTGACTGTTGAGCAGTCTGTGGTGTGCTCTTCTTCCAGTGATTAAAATCTTTGTATCTGTTGTTAAAGATATTTTCCCCCTGTTCAAAAAAAAAAATCCAACAAAATGTTTTTAAAATAATGTATCTATGATGATGTTTATCAACTTTCAAAGCTCTGAAAGTCTTTTGTATAACACCTCTAAGGGTACAGATTTGTATAAGGAAAAAGTTACAGTCATGGTCCCACCCTCATATGTAATTTGGTCCTGCACCCCCAAGGCATCCAATGTTAACAGACACATGTGTATCTTTCCCTACGTTTCTCAGCTGGGACACATACACACAGTCACAGGTTCGCAAGTAGATTCCCTGGTTTGTTTGCTTTAATGGAAATTGGGTCATACACTACCCACGGTGCTCTGTAAATTGCTGATTCCCTGAAGGTCATTAGGTATGGCACTAACACTGCCTTTTTGGGTTTTTTTTAAGATTGAACTCATATTTACATATAAAGCATTTAAATAGATGAGAACAATTACTGTATACACTATCTAGACTCATACATAGCACTAAAAAAAAATTTTTTTATTGAACTCATATTTACACATAAAGCGTTTAAATAGATGAGAACAATTACTGTATACACTATCTAGACTCATACATAGCACTAAAAAAAATTTTTTTTTTATTGAACTCATATTTACACATAAAGCATTTAAATAGATGAGAACCATTACTGTATACACTATCTAGACTCATACATAGCACTACTACAGTGGAAACACATATCACCCGTGCTTTCTAAGTCCGCTCTTCCTGCATGTTCTAACTCCCCCGCCCCCGCCAGTCCTTTTCCAGAAGTGAATCCAAGGTGCTTCAGGTTAACAATGTGGTAAGTAGTCTCTCTTACCCTTGCTTATACGAGCACACACAGACATACATGTATCTTCGTCTGCTCATTTACACACTCACATAAACACAAACAGGTATTCAAGCATACTCAAACAATTGCTATTGCTTTACCCTAATGTGCTCATTTTATACAGACTTCTCTGCACCTTGATTTTCTCCTTCAATAATACTTCACAGAGATTTCTCCTATTTAACTACCAGAGTTCTTTTTCATTCTAATGACTCCTAAATTTTGTTGATTTAGCTCTACCATAAATTATCTTTCCACCATCCATGGCAGTCGATTTTGCCATTATTAACAATAACCGTCCTTTGTATACTAGAGGATTTGCTTCCATGGGATAGATTCCAAAGGGTGAGATTTCTAGGTCAAAGAATGTTTCAAAATTACAGAGCCATGTCCGTGTCTTTCCCCTAAAGGCTGTCATAATGCCCCTTTCCAGCCATGTCTGAGGCACCCTTCTCCCCACAGCACCCCCCGGCCCCAGCCATAGGTGGTGTAGATTTTTAAATTGTGCCAGTTTCACTGGGACTTTGATATTTTCTTCACTGCCAGTGTTTTTGAACAACTTTGATTATGCTTATTAGCCATTCGTATTTGCTCTGAACGGTCTTTTGAATTCATTGCTCATTTTGCAAGTCCTCAATTTTTGTCTTCCTTGTATAAAATGGAAATAGTTGTTAATCCTTATCATCGACATTTCCCATAATTTCCCAAATCCATCGCTGATGTATCACATTCTTAGAAGTTTTTTTTTTTTTTTTTGCCCAGAATGATCAGTTGAGTCAGCAGCATTTATAAGATAAACCATAATTTTCCTGAGTTGAAATACCACTTCTGTATTAACGGTTATTATGATAATCTTTGTGGATTTGCTACTTCGTTTCCTTGGTCTAGCTTTCAGTTCCTATGCTATGTAATATTTGTTCCATTAGTTGATGAAGCAGCCTCCTTCTTTTTCATGTTTTTGTTGTCTGTTCTTTTGTATCTGTTATACTATTTGCATCTTAAGATTACTGTATACAGTTCAACAAATAACTAGGTAAATATTCTAATGGGAATTGCAATACATTTGTATGTTGATTTTGGGGGACTGTCATTGATTAAACAAGACTTCCCATTTGATAAAACATATTTTTTGCATTATTAAGGTTTAATTTTATTTCCTCCTCTACTTCAAATAGGTTCTTTTCTGTTCCAGTCAAAACAACGTTTTCCTAAGTAGTTCATGGTTTTGGACACAATTTGATGCAATCATGTAGCAAAGAAAATTGTCTTTATTCCTCCCACGCTGAAACTTCCAATTTTGGGCACTGTGTCTAGATTGGAGAGAAGTCATTGATTTTGGTATATTTGGCTTGTCAGTTTACCAAAATTTTTATCCTCATTTTCTAGGTATGCAATTATATTATCATCATAAAAAGAAGAAAATCTGTTTTAATATTTAATTCATTCCTTAACTTTTCTAGCTCATTAATTCACCTAGAAAAGTATGTTGGGTCATAAAAGTAATAACAGTATATTTGTCTACTTTGAAATTTTATTAGCATGAATGGAGTATTTTTCCATTTATCTAATATCTACTATGTTTTATGATAATTTTTTATGCCCCAGTAGATAATATATTGACCTGTTGACCATTACAGTAATGACATACACCTTGTTTCTGATACTTAAGTGCTTCCACCTGGCTTCTGCTGCTCTGGGACCCCATTATTCCCATTGCTACTAGGCAGCTGTCTCCTACCCACAACCTAAGCCTCCAGAGGACAGACATCGCTAAGTTTCACTTTGCTGCCGCTCCCCTCCACCGTGCCTTCCTTATTGTTCTGATGAGAGGAGTGTCCTTCAGGACTTCTCAAAAATGGTCTTAAGAAAACTCACTCTGGATGTCCATGTATTAGAGACTTTCCCCCATTTTTCAACATCTGACACAGCAGTAACGGCATTTTGATTTCATAGAATGTGGACCATTGCCTTTTCCAAGCTTCCAAGCGCAATCCCTGTAGCATATTAAACCCATTTCCAGAACCCCAACAATGGCAATAAATCCTTTTTAGGAGAGAGTTCCCCCATATCAACAAACTCTTCTTGACCCAACTTTACGTTAAACTCCCCTTGACTCAGAACCTTCAGCACTCGTCCCTCAGCACACCCCGGTCCTGCTCACACAAGGCAGCCAGGTCTTGCAGCTCCTTCAGTGTACAGTCCCTCCCCGCAACCACAACCAACACTTCCCCGGTGGCTATGCTGGTATCTGACAACTAAGTATCTGGACAAATGCATGGGATGCTATCTCAGGACTCTGCAAAGGAAGTGGTTGAAGGTGGCTGGGGGAGGAAACCAGAACATAAAGTATGAATATTCCAGAGGCTGAAATTAAATGAGCCCAAATCTCATAACTACACTCAGGTTGTGGATAGAAATAGGTCCAAGACAATCCTTCTTTCTCTCATGTGGGGGGTAGACGGTCTGTAAAGGAGAGAGATGGGCAGGCAGGCAGGGGGGCAAACACCTAATACTCTAAGTCCAAAGAGTGTAGAGGAATGTCTGTTACATTTTCTGTCTCTATCATACCATTATTTCGCCCCATAGACAGACCCACTCACTTAACCGTGTGGCAGAATGAAGAGATTAAAGCCCCAACATTCTTGCCAGTGGACCGGAAAGGTAGCCCCTCAGAAGGCAGATATAGAGAGGAAGCAGCTCAAGACAGGGATTTCATAAAGTCGCACATAAAGTCACCTCTAAGTTGACTCGACGGCAATGGGTAAGTTGCACATGCATAGATCTGATCCTAAGAAGCATTGTAAACCTTTGAGCACTGTATTATGGGTTAGAACACCATCTAGGTCCCAGACTGAGTGGCACTCACATAGATAAGTCCTCAAAATATTTTCGTCCTCTTAAGCTTTGAAAATTCAAAAGACATTTGAGCCACAGCATACAGGAGATGAGACAGAACTTGCAGCCTGAACATAACTGGGTCTATTTCTTGCTAAAACAAGCAAACAAAAAAAATGACAATTTCCATAAGGTTAAAGCAGGACTCACAGCACTGGCATAACAGAAAAACTGTAAAAAGGTATTGTAACCGTGCTCTAAGAAGTAACAGGAAGAGTTTTTTTTTTTTTTTAAACAAATGGCAATGTAAATATTATCACTAAAGAAAAAGAAGGTATTTACAAATGACAATTTTTGATGTGAGAAAAATTTAGGTATGAATACACTAATAAAAAAAATTTTTTTTAGAAATTAAAAATTCACTTGATGGGCTCAATAGCAGAATGTAGATGGTATTCTGTGTAGGTGTTAAAGTATTTGAAAAAATCTGGGCTGAACAGTTCCCAATTTTGGTGAAAGACAAACTTACGAATTTAAGAAGCTCAGGACATGCCAACAAATTAAATTCAAAGAACTTTATGCCCAAATAAGTTATAATCAACTATAGAATACCAAAGACAATGAAATGCCTTGGAAGAAGTTAGAGAGAAAACAACACATTTCACAAAGGGGAAGAAAATTTTCAATTACTCTACAGTTCTCATCCAAAACCATGGAGGTCAAAAGACTGCAACAACATTTTTTCAGTGCTGAAAGAAAAGAATCGTTAACTCAGAATTCTATATCCAGTGAAAATATCCATCAGGAATAAAGGAAAATAATGACATTCTCAGCTGAAGGAACTCTAAAGAGAATTCATAACCACCAGACTTAGTTTAAGCACTAAAGGAAGTTCTTCAGGTGGCAGACTCGGAATTTCAGGAATTATAGAAAGCAGCACAGTGCTAAGTATCTGGGTGAACACTCTATGCCAACCCTGCTGTCACTACACAACATGGCGCAGGACTGCCCTCTTTGGAAAGTCTTTACAGCTTGGTGCAAACACTTTGGAATACACTCTTGGTGGCGTATCAGTACTAGAGAATGAAATTTACTTTGAAAATATGAGAGATGTCTGTAGCCACATCTGGTGAAAAACTGGATAATAACATTTTGGACACCAAATGAAAGATGGTAGCAAACAAACAAACAAAATGAGTCTGAATTCCCATGTGCCCATGAGCCAGCTCTGAAGGCCTTCCCCAGGGAGGCATTTCAAATACATCTGGAGCAATGGCAGCATCAGGGAATGAAGGCTATATACCTCTCCTCTGGCCTTCTCTGAAGGGTAACCACTTGCTTAAGTACCAAGCTTAGTGGTTAACATATAGTCATTCTGTAGACAGTCTAGCTAAGAATTACAATGCCTCCTTGAGAGGAAAGCATTTTATACAAATGACATAAACAAGTGCCTCAAAAACAAAGTTATAGTAAACCAAGGCATTTCCCATCAGTCTTTACCTGAGAGGGTCTTTGTAAGGATTTCCAGCGGCTCAGAAAAAAGAACAGAGTAAACTCTGTCTTCTTTCACCTCTTCCCTCCTCAAGAAACAGGAACTGGTGCTAAGATGTCAGGGGTCAAGCTCCAAACTCCTCTCCTGGTCCCGTATCTAAGTTGTGTAATAGCACCAGACAATGAGCTATAAGAAGATGAACCCAAGGAGTATTTCCAGTCTGTGACAGGTTTGCCTTCCAGTGAAATCCTGTTTCAAATCGCTAGACCAGTGGAGGAGCTCTGGTCCTCTGACCTGAGAGAAGGACAGGGTGGGGTTGTCAGAACCTCCTTGACCATCATTCTCCCCAAGAGGTTTTAGAGACTCGTTCATGTCATAACTCAAGGACTATTACTGCCCAGTTGCATAACTGCGGAAAAAGACTTTCTCCTTTGAAGGAGCAAAGGGCCCAGGAGGGGCAGGTGTGAGGCTTTTCTCTTTAAGTCAGCTTTGTGGCTTCAGGTCACTGGCCCCTGGCCACCTTCACAACCTGCCTTTTGAACTCATCCTCATCTCTCCCTCCCAAATTCCCCCAGCACCCTGGGCTGTGGCTTCTGCGGGTTTCAATGGTGTCCTTTCAGTAGCTCCTTGCTCTCCGCTGAGGGAGCAAACCCACAGTGCCCTTAAGTGTCCTTCAGTAGGAACATTGCTGAGGGTACACGATGGCCTGACTGATCCTTAGACCCAGATGGGCAGAACTTTGGGCGGGGGGTCATTGTCCAGAAGTCTCAGCTTCCTTTAAGTGGCTCCAAACTTCAGTGTGTTGACTGCCCAATACACAGGTGGGGGAAGCCTGTGGAAGATTCTCAGTCCTAGTTTCACCCAGCACTGGGCAAACCCTAAGGGGGGAGAGCAGTGATATTCCTGAGGATCTTTATTCTAAAGTTCTCAAAGCAGCTGATATAGTCTTAAGAGGTGGGAGATGAGAAAGCTTGGGACCATGGGAGGGTGGCAAAAGAAGGAGACTCCTATCACTCCCTCTGCGGTCTTGAGTAGTCCTTTCTTCCTTCCTCCCTTCCTTCCTCACACCCTCCCCCTTCCTTCCTTTCTCTTGCTTTTCCTCCCTTCCCTTCCTCCCTCCCTCCCTCTGTCGCTTCTTTCCTTCCTTCCCTCCATCCCTCCCTTTCTCCCCGCTTCTTCCCTCTTCTTTTTTTTTTTTAATGCATCTCAGACTCCAAGCAGGCATTTGTTGCTAAAATCATATTTCTCTGTGTTAACTTATGATCCTTAACTTAAATCTGGAGTATGTAGCTCATTTTGATAATTCCTCTTCTGTCTGCACAGAGAAGAGACTGCTCACAGCCAGTGATGAGAGGGGAGGAAACAAATTCCTTAGCCAGAGCAGGCTCTGCTGTTTCCTGTACTAGGGGTGACGCCCCTGGGGAGCCTTTCCCAGGGCAGCAGGGCAGGCAGTGAGTCCAGCCTGGGGCTGCGGCCAGGCTGTGTGGCCTCTGTGGCTTTGATTTCTCCTCCTGGAAGGGCACCCTGTGGGCTTCCCATGGGAGGACCCTGACTCCATGGGTGACCACAACTCACTGCCCTGCCTCCTGTCCTCCTCTGGACCCATGTCCTGATAGGCCTTCTTCCCTCCTTCCCAGTATAAGCATTGTGATCAAGCGGGGCAGAAAAAGTCCTCAGGGCCAGACCCTGGGCCTTGCCCTCCGTGGCCTTAGGCTTCCCCGAGTTTTGGTGGGACCTGTAGCCTGGCGGGGGTCTGGGGCCTTGAGGTGCTGGACTGGCTGGGCCTGTCCCAGAAGGCACAGCAGGCCGGGCTCTGTCCAGCAGCCCCACGGGTTTGCGATGGGGCTGCCCCGGGCCTCGCGCCACCCTCGCGCCCCTCTCCGCGCAGCCCCGCCCCCCCCCAACTGCCCAACCGGCGCCCTCCCCGCCTTCTGGTTCTAGAAGTGTGTTCTCTTGCTGCATAGATGCAACTGGGCACTGCACTGAACACAGAGTCAATCCCACCTGAGTTGAAGACTTGAACATAAAACCCACAACTTTAATACTACCAGATGGAGGAGGAGGGAAGGGATGAAAAAAGAAAGTAAAGAAAAAAAGTTTTAGCAAAAGAACAATTAGAAAAATAAGTATTAGAAGATTATATGCTCACATTATGGATTCACGGAGCCTGTGCACACAAAACTGCTTGGATAGCATACTGTGATATCTTTCTTTGGAAATAAGACTTAGATACGGGGATTGGTGCCAGGAATAGTTGCAGAGGCTGACTTTGGGAAAAGGGGGAAAATTTGGCATTGATTAGTTGGTCTGAATGAGGCTGAAAACCATGAAAATCAAGATAATATTTAAGATAGAATTCTAGTAGCCTAGAACAGGCAGCAGAAATTTTTCTAATTACTACCAGAAGAGGCCTTTAATCACTAAACAACATGGATCAATAGTTCAAGATCTCTGTACAAAGAAAATAATGGGCCTAGATAATTTTCAGTCAGGTTACCATCAAACATGCAAGAAACAGATAATTTTAAACTTGTACATAGGCAACAAAGAATAGAAAACCATGAGACACTCCTCCAACTGGATCTTAAGGCTAGTTTAATAAGGATAACCAATTACAGAAGGATGGTAGAAGAAGAGTTACAGGACAAGCACACTAAATAACTGAGATGCAAAAACCTACGTGAAGTGCTGGCAAAGGAAATCTGGCACAGAATAAAACATATAATATGCCATGATCAAGATGGTTTATTGTAGGCACGCAGGTTTGAGAGAACATTAAAGATTTAATAATTTAATTCACCACATGTATAGGTGAAAGAAGAAAAGACAGGGTCACCTGAAGAGATGGGATAAAGCAGTTGATAAAATCCAGTCACTGTGAGAGATAAGAACTCTGAGCAAACATGAAACAGGAAAGGAGTTGCCTGACCTGGAAAACTATAATTAATATGGTATTAACTGGAAATGTTGGACATTTCATTTAAAATTAGCAATAAAATAAGAATGCTTTGTATTATTTTTATTAAACATTTAAAATGGAGATCAAACTCATACAATAAGACACAAAACAAAAAAGAAAGAAAACGCATAACTTTTATCATATGTAGATTACAGAGCAGTCTCCATAGAAAAAAATTCAAAACTATAGAAAGTATTGTAATTAATAAAAATTAATCATACATATGAGGAACCCTCGTGGCACAGTAGTTCTGTGTTCGGCTGCTCAGTGAAGGATGGGCGGTTCCAACCCACCAGCCTCTTCAGGAGGAAGATGTGGCAGTCGGCTTCCGTAAAAATGTACAGCCTTGGAAACCATATGGAGCACTTCTACTCTGTCCTACAGGGTGACTACGAGTTGGAATTGACTGGAAAGCAGTAGGTAATCATAAATATAAAATAAGAATATGTATTTTCACCACAATTAAAAATTAATCAATCAAATTTCTATCCATCAGCACGAAGCTGACCCTGCCAAGGCTCTCGGGTGAGAGCAGAGGACACTGAGAGGGAAAGAGCAGGATTCTGGTGGGCCGCACCGAGGAGGAAGGGGGCAGGGTGGTTCAGTGGTTGAATCCTTGCCTTCCATGCAGGGGACCCCAATCAATTCCCGGCCCGTGCACCGCACGCACGGTTACCACCATCTGTCAGAGGAAGCTTGCTTGTTGCTGTGAGGCTGAACAGGTTTCAGCAGAGCTTCCAGACTAAGAGGAATGAAGAAGAAAGAGGTGGCAATCTATTTTTGAAAATCAGCCAGTGAACACACTACGAATCAAAACAGTCCCATCTCGCTTTGCATAGCATCACCATTAGTCAGGGGCTGAGTAAAGAGCAGCTAACACCAACAACGAATACCAAGGAGGAAAGAACATTACTTTACTTTGGGCTAAATTTATCATCTTGGTACCTGTAGGAGTTACAATAACAACAACAAAAACAAAGTGACTATTGGGTGGCTTTAAAAGAGAAATATATTTCCTCACAGTTCAAGAGGCCAGAAGTCTGAATTCAGAGCATAGCTCCAGGGGAGGGTCCTTCCTCCTCTATTTCAGCTTCTAGAAACTGCCAGCAATCCTTAGAGTTCCTGCACTGTAGAGGCATTTGTCTCCACCCTCCACCATCTGCCTTCCTCTGCCCCGTGTGTATTTCTGTGTCTATTCCACACATTTTCATAGCTCAGAAGTGAATAGGTTTAGGACCCACCGTACACTGTTATGGCCTCATTAACATAACAAAGGGAGCCCCCTATTTTCAAGCTGGGTCATATTTACAATTGCGGGAGTTAGAATTTCAACACACATTTTTGTGGGACACAATTCAGTCCATAACAATAGTCTTACCAGATATTCTGGATTGAGAGTCCTAGCAGGAGCAGCTGAGGATGATTCTAATTGTTTGCTACATTAGTTGGCTAAAGCTCGTAGCAAAGTTTGCCCATTCAAATGTCTGAGCAATTCATTAGGTAAGACCCGGCCAAACTTTCCTAAACATATCCATTGTGTGGAAGAAAACACATACTACCATTATGGAAGTCTGGAGAAATGCATTAATAAAAGTAGAATAGGGCTTGGGACCAAGAATTATTTCATGGCCTTGATAACATGTGATAACTGTTAGACGTCCACCTGGAGATGTCAGGTAATGATACTAACAGCTAACACGTATTGAGTACATGCACTGGTGGTGCCAGGACCCTTGTGAGGGCTTCTCCTTTCTTACGATATTTGTTCTGCATGATAGCTGTATGAGGAATGTATCATTATAATGCACATTTTATACATGAAGAGGTCGATACAGAGATTTATGCTGACATTTGAGTATAAGTCTGGACCCAGGAGGAGTTGAAATGGCTGGAGGTGGAACCTTGACTTAATAAATAAGTGAATAGAAATGGAAGCACTACATCTGTGGAGAGGCTGCCCATGAGCCCAAGATTACGGTGCACTGGTATGGAAAACAGAATTGCGAAGTCATGAACCCTGTAGCCATATGTAGCCCTCAAGTTCTTAGTAGAGCAATAAGGAAAAGAGAGAGAGCCAGAGGAGAGAAGAACACATTCCCTGAGTGACATAGGAGGCTTGGCCCTCTGCTATGTTCACATGTCATTCCTCATTTAACCCTTAGATTGATACAGTGTGTGAGATAGGTATTATTATTCACTTTTAACATTGCAAAAGTTTTATTTTCTCTGACTTAACAGTAATGAGTGTTTATTGAAACAAACGAGAAACTAGAGAAAAGTATACTTAAAGGGGAAATCTCATCAATTGACTACTATTATTTAGTCAGAAACTGAGGAAGTTGTTGTTGTTAGGTGCCATCCAGTCATTTTTGACTCATAGTGACCTGATATGACCGAACAGAACTGCTCCATAGGTTTTTCTAGGCTGTAATCTTTATGGAAGCAGATTGCCAGGTCTTTCTCCCATGGAGGTGCCTTGTAGGTTTGAACTGCCAACCTTTCAGTTCGCAGGGAGCTCTTAACCTTTGCACCACCAGGGCTCAGGAGATATGTATGGAAAAAGAAAATAGAACATCATTAAAAGAGTCAAGCAGAATGGTGGTGGGAGTATTTCTAATACAGGGCTTAGCTGCTACCAGTTAGGAAAGCAGACAGAAGTATATGATCTACAAGGAAAAATGGCACATTATTTCTGACTCCTTTTTTTACCCCAGCCCTCACTCTCACCTCCCACTTTGGCCTGCCTAGTGAGCAATAAACACAAGAAAAGGGGCTAGACATCTTTGGTCATCATGCAAATGCAAATATAAAGCAACAATATTATAGTACCCCATACCAACCAGGATGGGTAAAATAAAAAAGATACTAAATACCAAATTTTGAGTAGAATGGAGGAACTGGAACTCTAATCTACTGCAAGGGAGAGTGTAAACTGGTATAACCATTTTAAACAATTATTTGAACCTATCTATAATTTATAATTCAGCAAATTTACTTCTAGACAAATACCCATCAAAAATGAAAATATATGTTCACCAAAATACATATACTTGTAAATATCCTCCAAGGCATGAATATATTCCTTATAAATGCCTATGGCTTAGGGTGTTATTCCCTGTGGATAGTAAAGTTGATATACAGATTCATCTTCATATGGAAAAAATCTAGAGCCCTTTGTAGAACAAAATAGCAAATCCCAGAGAATCATGTTCTCATGGCTTAAGACATCCTTGTGGTTTCTATTTACACCTCTCCTGCTTTGAGGCTGGAACACATAGACCCAGTTATGAAATCACCCTTGCTTGTTAGTTTTGCAAAAATCCCTCACACCTCAAAATTTTTGTGAGTTTAATAGAGAAAAGATCACAGATGGATAAATAAAAAAAAAAAAAGAGAAAGGGTATATTTTGCACCAAAGCAATATATTTAAAATGAAATGGTGAGAATGGTGGGCTTCCTTTTTCTGAAAATGCTTTTCAATTTGTTTGATGGTGGGGAGCAGAGGAAAGAGACGGTTTATTCAAGAAGTAGTTTTCTGGGCAATTTGGTAACTACCTAAACAATAACCTCTAAAAATAAACATTTTGATCCATTGACTTGCTGCTTACACCTGCTTATTTCCAGTTAGATCACATATTTAAATTTAAAATACAAAAAATAAAAAAATTTTAAGAAACTATGGCATTTTTGCTTAATTTTTTAACTGATAAGGAGGAAGTGCATTCTAAAATACTCAAAGTCATAAAATAGAAAGGTGATAAGTTAGGTGTAAGAAAATATAACCAAATAGAGAAGTAGTAACTTTGGCAAAGGATAAAAGAGTACACAATACTGGGGAAACCAGCAGAACTGTATAACTCAGGGTCATGGTAGCTCCATAAACACATCCAAACTCCCTGAGGGACCAAATTACTGGGCTGAGGGACCAAATTACTGGGCTGAGGGACCTGGGGACCATGGTCTCAGGGAACATCCAGCTCAACTGGCATAACATAGTTTATAAAGAAAATATTCTACATTCTACTTTGGTGAGTATCATCTGGGGTCTTAAAAGCCTGTGAACAGCCATCTAAGATACTCCACTGGTCTCACCCCTCAGGAGCAAGGGGGAATGAAGAAAACCAAAGACACGAGGGGAAGATTAGTCCAAGGGACTAATGGATCACAACTACCATGGCCTCCACCAGACTGAGTCCAGCACAACTAGATGGTGCCAGGCTACCACCACTGACTGCTCTGACAAGGATCACAATAGAGGGCCCCAGACAGAGCTGGAGAAAAATGTAGGAAAAAATTCTAACTCACAAAAAAAGACCAGACTTACTGGCCTGACAGAGACTGGAGAAACTGCAAGAGTATGGTCCCCAGGCATCCTTTTAGCTCAGTAATGAAGTCACTCCTGAGGTGTGCCCTTCAGCCAGAGATTAGAGATTATGGCCCACAGACACCTGCTAACCCAGAACTGAAGACACTCCCAAAGTCTACCTTTCAGCCAAAGATTAGACAGGCTTATAAAACAAACAATAACACACGTGAAGAACATGCTTCTTAATTCAATGAAGTGTATGACACCAAATGGGCATCATCTGTTCAGGACAACTGGAGGAATGGACACAGGAAACCTGAGGTGTAAAGGGAAAGTGGGAGCATGCTAATAGATAGTGGGGATTGCAACCAACGGCAACAAAACAATTTGTGTATAAATTTTTGAATGAGAAAATAATTTGTGCTGTAAACTTTCACCTAAAGCAAAATAAAAATGTATCACTCATAAAGGCAAACTTAAATAAACAGAAGCAATACATCAATAGGGGTTACTATAAAATCCCCAATTAATAAATGGGCAAGGTCAATGATTCCACTTTAAGACAGAAGATTGAATACGCATACTTACCTCCTTTAATTCCTTAAAGTCCACTAAAATAAAAAATAGCCATAGAAAAATCATTTTTAAAGGAATTAATATGCAAGTATCAGACTGGGAGAGGCAACCAAGAACATTGATTCCTGAGCTGTCAGTAGGGCATGAGACCTGATTTGTAGTGTAAATACCCAAAAAGGCTCAGCAAATAATGACACCTCATCCTACTTTTGAAGTGACAGTGAATGTGATGCGAAAAACAATATAGTTGAAAAAACTTAATGTAATGGAAAATGGCAGAGTAGAAAGCACCAAGTATTGGTCTCTCCAGCAAAACAGCACTAAGCTTGAAAAAAAAAGTCAGAATCATCTATTGCAGTGCTCTGCAACCTAATCAGATACTTAGGGCAACCAGAGAACTACTTGATGAAGAGAGTGGCTGCTGAGCTTTAGTAAGAGAGCAACATGGGGGAACGAGCTACCAGCACCCATTCCTCAGCATGACCACAGACATACGGGCAGTGGCTTTTATTCTTAGAGTGGCTAACTGATGCCAGCATGGACTATAAGAACCTTGTCCTCCAAATATTTGGAGTTGTACATTTTGGTGGGTCAGGGGGTTACTTGAGGGAACACTGAGGATATTTTTGCCCTGTTTTAGCCCCTTCAGGATCCAGTGGCTGAAAGAGATACAAACAAACAAAAAAAAACTTGTTGCCATAGAGTCATTTCCAACCAACAGCAACCCTATAGGACAGAATAAAACTGCCTCATAGGATTCCCAAGGAGCAGCTGTTGGATTTGAACTGCCAACCTTTTGATTAGCAGCCGAGCTCTTAACCACGGTGCTAACAGGGTTTCTAAAGAGATATACACACCTTTAAAAAAATCTCCATATTTAAGGAAATATCTGTAAGGTCACAAACTGACCACAGAGATAATGGAACAGATGCTTGACTGACCACTCACAGGTGAAATAAAGACATTACATACATAATTTAAAAATCCACTTTGCAAATGGATGGCTGAAGCCCTCAAAAAACAACAGCAGTAACCATGATGAGGGAGAGAATATAATTTCCAGAACTGCCACATTTTAATAGTCAAAATTTCCATTTCTCAACAAAAAATTCCAGAGCATACAAAAAACCAGAAAAATATGGCTCATATAAAGTAAAGAAAAATATCTGACAGAAACAATCTCTGAGGGAGCCTAGACATTGGAAGTAGTAGTCAAAGACATTAAATCAAATATCTTAAATATGCTCAATGAAATAAAGAAAGCCATGAATAAAGAGGTAAATCACAAGAACAATGTATGAACAAATAGAAAATGTCCACAGTGGTATAAATCAAACCGGTTGCTATTCAGTTGAACCTGACTCATTGTGACCCTATAGGACAGAGGAGAACTGCCCCATATGGTGTCCAAGGAGAAGCTGGTGGATTCTAGCTGCCAAACTCTTAACCACTGCACCAGCAGAGCTCTAATAAAGATACAGAAACTTTTTTTTTTTCAGCTGTTGTGCTTTTCATCTTCATGATTTCCATTTGGTTCATTTTTATAGTTTCTATGATATAGTCTCACTCATGATGACATAGTTTCTATAATAAAGGAATTGAAACTATAAAAATGAACCAAATGGAAATTATGAAGCTGAAAACACAACAGCTGAAATAAAAATTCACTAGAGTGGCTCAATGACAGATTTGAACAGGCAGAACACAGAGTCAGCAAATTTGAAGACAAGGTATTTGGAATTATCCAGTCTGAAGGGGGAAAAAAGAATAAGAAAAACAAACAGAACCTGCATTTCCCGTGGGACATCAAACACGCCAGTAAACATATCACACCAAAACCAAACCCATTGCTGTTGAGTCGATCCCAACTCATAGCAACCTTGTAGGACAAAGTAGAACCAGCCTCATAGGGTTTCCAAGGCTGTAAATCTTTATGGGAGCAGACTGCCATATTTTTCTCCCGGCAACACATCATGGTCATCCCAAAAGTAGAGGATAGAGAGAAAGGTGCAGAAGCAAAAATAACAGCCGGACACTATCCAAATTTGATGAAAGACATAAATCATGCAGCACACTGGCCTTGGCTCAAACCCATGAGTTTCCAGGGTTTGAAGAGCAGCTATAGAGCAAGCCCCAAAGCCCAAGTCCTTTCAGTTCTCTACTTCTATCAGGTTTGGTATTGGCCAATGGCCAAAGCTGTCATAAGTTCAGTCGCAATTCAAGAGGTTAACAGACTTCTGCTTTTGATGAAAGCAGCTTCCAGGTCATTTTCCAAAGGCATGGAAAACAAACAGGAAAAATATATGGCCATACTGTATTCAGGTACAATAAATAAAAGCACTTGAGTGTTTTCTGAACTATGGTAAGGAATTTCTTGAGTACAAGAATCTCCCGGAGTGGGACATAGTTCTGTTGTACATAGGGTCACTATGAGTCGGAATTGACTCAATGGCACCTAAAGACAACAGCAACAGGGAGTAGGATGTGCTACCAGGAATAGTGTCAAGAAAGGCTTCAACCAAGAAGTGATGCTTGAAACATTAAAAGGGAACAGGTACAGAGATAGCAAGAATGAGTGGCCACTTTTACCATCAATCACAAGAAGCAAATACAATCAAGTGTGTTCTGAGCTATGGCAAATTGTTTCTAAAACACAATGGAGTACACAGCAGGGAGTGACGAGTTATACCAGCAGTAGGGTCAGAGAAGGGTTTACCAGGAAGTGATGCTGAGCCAAATGTGGAAATATCAGTAGCTGGTTAAAAAGTAGGAAATGGCCCAATATATTCAGGAAACCCCAAGTATTCTCCTGAGGCCACAGTGCAAGTGCATGGGTATCATGAACGTAAAAATTCTGAGGAGACAGGGTGAAGCTATTGGGGCATTTTTGCTGCATTTCTGAGCAAGAAAGTTCTTCTTTTGTCCTTTTGTGTTTAGAGATGCTTGTCCCGGTTCTACCCTTTGCAGTCACACAAAACAATCCTCCTCTCCTCCTCATCTGAGACCTTCCGTTTTCCTCCAAGTTATCAGATTCCCTTCTGTTCACCAACAAAACTTTCTAAAACCCCTTCTCAAATGGTTTCAACAATTTTACTGGTTGCTTTTCTAAACAGCGCTCTAGAACAAAATCAAATGTGCAGCAAAGCAGAGAACAGTGGGCTTTTTCCTGAGGGCTCTGCTAGGCCTCCCATGTGGGTTGACCATGGAGGTCCTTATACTCATTACTTTTCTGTGAGGCCATAATGCTAACCCTTTTCCAGAAGGCCCAAGAGAAAGCATGGGAAGGGGGTAAGTGTACCATATTCTGGGGCTCAGAGCCAGGAAGATCAATGAATTTGGGTCAACAGCCTACCCATGAGTGATGGTGCTTTTAGGCACCACATCGAAGAGTTCTATTCTGCGCTGATTTTCTACAAAGGATGGGTCTTTTGGGGGACTCATTATTCATCATTCATTGATCCAACTAATATATGTCAAGTATCTACTATGTGTCAGGTACTATCCTACTTTCTAGGACTACACGTATAAGGCAGACCTTGTGTTTGCCCCTAAGTTGCTTATAATCCTTCTAAAGGAGATAGATTTTTAAATGAGGATTTCACGTGAACAGTTGAGTGGGGTGGGGAGGGGGAGTGTTATCATGTAGGGATTATAGAGTGATCTGATATACTTAGAGCAGGAATATCAAGTAGTTTAGGCAGACTCAGCAAGCTGTGACATGAAGTATAACAATGTTGTTGTTGTTGCTATGTTCTATCAACTCGATTCCAACTCCTACTGACCCCACGTGACAGAGTAGAACAGCCCCATGAGGTTTCCAAGGCTGTAATCTTTACGAGAGCAGATAGCCAGCTCTTTCTCCCCAAAAGCCACTAAGTGGGTTTGAACTGACACCTTTTTCCTTAGTAGCCAACACTTAACAATTGCACCACCATGGCTCCTCTAACAGTGAGCATTCACACAATCTTAGTCTGTAGCAGTCACTGTTGTTAAAGGTGGCATCTTCTCAACAACCCTATGAGAAGGATAAAAAAAAAAAAAAGAGTTCTCTTAATCTGACAGGTGATGGAAGTGAGGCATAGAGAGGTTAAATGCCTCATCCAAGGTCATATGGCAGGTATATGGAGACACTGGGACTCAAGCCCAGGAGTTTGGCTGGGGCCTGCTGTCTTCACCATCATGGTTCACCACGGAGAAGAAGGGAGGGGAGAGAACATCTTCCATCCGAAGGGAACAGCCTATGTGAAGCCTCAGCTGCAAAGGAGGCCTGAGAGGGCTTCAGAGTGCACATGTGTTTCTAGGACTGGAGCAAAGTGGTTCAAACAGTGTCAGAGGAGTGGCTTGGGGAACAACAGCCCTTATACTGTTATCATTCCCTGGACTCTCAAGTCACCCCAGTGGATATTAACCTGTTTAAGGGCAGGGGAAAGGTTCAATTCATTCTTTCTATATTATTTCCCTTAAAATAACTTCCTAACCCCTGCCAGAAGAGTTGCCACATTTTTCTTGTTGCCGTGTATGGATTCACAATGGGCCCTTGGAACTGAGATATGTCAACAATGATGTCACACAAGAGTTACGGGAAGCCATGGTGTTCACTCAGATCCCAACGGCTCTTTGGAGAGGTTGTTGATCTGAGGTCTTCTGTGGGAGAGCGACTTAAGCTACCAGTTGCCAGAGAGTGTTTCCTAAGTCAGAGTCGTCCAGCTAGTGAGAGTTTGGGATATCTTCTCTAACTGGGAGGAGGGAGAAACCTCCTTCAGAAAACCACCCTTTTTGGCTCATCTTCACCCAGGGATGGAGCAGCGGAATGCAACGAAGAGGGCTTTCTCTAAGAATTGAGGTGGGAGGAAAATTCTTCCCAATCAATTAGAGCTGGCAGTGAGGGGTTGTATTTCCCTGAAAAAGAAGGCCACAAGGAGAGAAGATGAAGCCTTTGATGTGGGATGACCGGGCTCACTAAGGTTTTTGTTGGGAAAGTACTTCCTGCCATTTAGTAGACGATTAAGCAAAGTAGGTAATGTGAAGGAATAAATGCGTTAATCATAAAATTCTACTGTAACCTGAGGGTTTTTCAGAGTAGGGAGGAGAAGACACTCAATATTTTAGGCATATGCTTCTATCTCTGGGATTGAAGGAGGCAAGTGGTCACCTAGGGCAGTGGGTGAAGGACCAGGAAGAAGGGTAGTTATGGAGACTTGTACTTATTTTTAATATGTTCTAATGAGATCGAATTGATAAGTCATGTGATGAACTAAAAGAAATAAAGGTATTTGAGGAGTTTTGGGAGTGGGTGGTGTGAGAGAACACAGTACCCCACGCTGACCCAGAGTTGCCGGTCACTGTGAGCCCCAACAGTTCCCAGCCTGGACTCAGGCAGCAGAAGGTCTGGGCATGACTTGCTGCCTGAGCTCCAGGGACTTGCCCTTTTCCTCCAAGTTCTAAAGTTCTATTTAGACTTGAAGTTTTAAAATTTTACCACACTGAACCTGAGCTTATGCTGTAAATCCTGGTGGCACACCCTGATACTATAACCTCTTCCACCACCCACCCCTTTTTCTTCTCTGCTTTTCTCCTGTATTGCCCCACAGTGGCTGAGCCCTGCTTTCTGCTCCCTCCTTGGTCTCTGTATCTCTCTAACATACTCCTGGGAGGTCCCTCCTCTCTATCCTGTATCTCACCTTGGAGTTTTCTGTCCATCCAACTCACACAACCTACCTCCATCTCCTTCTTCTCTCTGAGCTCTCCAGTCCTTCCCTCAGATACAGAAAAACCTACAGACCTTTAGGCTGACATGGACAACCCACCCAGACACACCCAGGTGAGGTAGTTTTATTTGACCACTGACGTCTGTGGAATCAAGACTCTCAGATACATACAGTCATCTGTTTTCTGCCTGAGGACCTTGAAAGAGTTCATCTAAGATGGACCTGTAGAGGGGACTTCTGTTTACAGAAAGATGAGTTTAACCCTCTGTTGCTTGTTTAGGAAGGGTACAAGGAAGAGGTATACCTGTAAGGTTTTTAACAAAGTATACAAATTTTTCTTTCTCTTTAGGTACGGCGCCTCTATAAAAGTCCTCCCTTCAAAGAGAGTTAAAAGAGATGAGCATTTCTCCTGTTTGAATGTTTACTTGTTAAATATGGTAAGAAAATCACCGGTGTAGAAGAAATCTTTAGGAGAAGTTTCAGACTGTTAAAAAGGTTCAGGGAAATGAGGACATTTACATGTTCCAAAGGAGGGAATTCACTTGGCATTCAACATATCAATGCCACGAAAAAATTAACTTGAAGATTCTTTGTTTACAAATATGAAACCCCACAATACTATTTTCAAAGGGCGTGAACTTTTGTTACAAGGCACTACTATCACTAGAAGGGGACCTTTGGTGGCACAAACCGTTTGTGCTCTACAGATAAACGAAGGGTTAGTGGTTCCAACTCACACAGGTGCGTCCTGAAAGAGAGGCCTTGCTTCTGCTGTCATAATGATTACAGCCAAGAATACTCTATGGAGTGCAGCTTTACTCTGTAACACATGGTATAGCCATGAGTCAGAATCCACTGCTTGGAAATGGCTATTATCATTGGTACCATTTTGCAGAGATTTTATTGCTCACAGCAATGCCCCCAAAAATATGGTAGCTTCTGTGGAAAGAGAGAAGGGACGAGGTCTGCAGAGGTGGAGGATGCTGGTGATGGAGAGGCCTCCAGGGATTCCTGAGACCAGAGCCTTGGGCTCCTATATGAAGATCAGGGCCATGAGAGCTCATATAAATTAACTATTCTCAGAGGTCTCTATCCAAAAGGAAAATGCCCAAGAATCCACAACATCTCAAGCAAAAAACCCAAGCTCTAGGGCCAGGAAGACTCCACTACCATCAGAGAGGCCTTTTCCCTCAGCTTCCGCTGAGCAGACATCTCATTCATCCAGCTAAGGGGCTACCCCAGAGAAGCGATGGGTAAGGTGTGCATATTTCACCCAGGTGCGCACGGTCAAGTGGGTGGCTGTGGCCTGGCAGACCAAAACCTCCTTTGCCCCCGTGGGACAGATGCCCCAAGTCTTTGAGGCCGAGCTCTCTGAGTAGAGCACCGTCGCTGTGCCCCCAGTCTGGCCAACACTGAGTCCCTGGTGAGCACCCTGGGGCCTTGGAAGGAGGGGCCCCAGGCCCGCACCACCGAGCCCAGCATCTAAGGAGAGGAGCATGGGGAAAGCCCCCACGCAGCCACCCCGGAGTGGCTAGTGACCCATGAGCGCAGCTTCCACTGCTTGGCCTGCTGCCTTGTGTTCAAGTCCCAGGAGGCCCTGGTGGCTCACGTGGAGCATGGACTACGCCAGGACTTCAGCTGCCAGGTCCTGTGTGAAGAGCTGCTGGAAAAGGAACTGCCACCCTCACCCCCACGCGAGCCCAGAGGCGGCCACCAGCTGGCCAAGGCCACTTGATGGCCTCCAAGAAGAGGAAGGTGTGGGAGAGGAGTGCCATCTGCAGGAGTTGGAGGGGCAGCTGGAGAAGCAGAGAGAGCAGCTGAGGAGGTTGAGGCACCAGCTGGTGAGGTTGCAGAGGGAGGAGGCCAGGCTACAGAGGGTGGGGACACAGCAGAAGAGGAAGAGCCTGAAGACCTGCTAGCAACTTGGGACTGGGAGGAGCAGGGCATTTGTGCCGGGAAATGTGGGTTGTCTCATCAGCTGCTACCCAAAAGATATGTGGCCCACGGAAGAAAGGCCTGGCAATCTACTTCTGTACTATCACAGTCGTTGAAAACTCTGTGCAGTGCAGTTCTACTCTGAAACACCTGGGTTCACCATGCATTGAAATCAACAAGACAGTAGGTTTTTGTTCTGTTAAGGCCTCTGTTCAGGCTCCTTTAACCCACCTGCCCTGTAAGAACCTCTCCTCCCAGCCTGTGCCCCAACCCAACTACTCCAAGTGCATGGAGAGCTGCAATCCTAGGGGAACCTGGATGGAAGGAGCCCCAGGACACCTGACTGCAGACACCAGGTCTGCTCAGAGGTTCCCCTAGCCTAGGAGAGGAGAGGACAGGCCTGATCTGGATGGTGAGGTCTCAGAACCCTGAGAATGAGCACAGCATAAGGAGGGGGAGGAGAAATGGGATTTCAGTGGGACTTGGGAGGCTGAGGGGGACCCTGGAAAGACAGCTCCAAGGGAAGTGTGCTGGTGAACGGGGTGTCACTGAGTTTTTTGCATAGAAGGAACCAGAGAGAGAGTAGGCTGTGGGGAGACCTGCCTGTAGGTGAGCAGTGGGCATAAGGCCCTAACCAAGGACTCTGGGTCACTTCTCATCATCCTCCAAGCATAGAAAGGAAGAGGTCCTGGTTGGGCAAAGAGGAGGAGGTGGTGAAATAAAGAGCTCACCGCATTCAAGTCTACTGCCCTCGCTGGGGGGATTTGGGTTTATTGCTGTGATTTAGTGTTGCCTCTTTGGAGGAAACCCTCATGGTGTATTGGTTAAGTGCCAGGGCTGCTAACCAAAGCGTCGGCAGTTCGAATCCACCAGGTACTCATTGGAAACTCTATGGGGCAGTTCTACTCTGTCCTATAGGGTCACTATGAGTCGGAATCGACTTGGCGGCACTGGGTACTGGGCCTCTTTGGACTGGACTGGGAGATGGTTTAGAAAAACTCTCCTGGGTGTCACCCTTTTCTGCGTAACAGTTGATCTAGTAGTGTCTGCATAACTCATGCAAAGGATGAGTTCCTAGGATGTAAGGGAACTTTTTTTTTTCTTTTAAAAAAGATTTTTCTGTTTGATTTTGCACATATCAATGACACTAGCTTGTTCTTTCTTTTTTTCTGTGGTATAATTTGGCCAATCCTGAGGTCAGAGAACCGGAAGAAAAAGACTGGGCTGGAAGTATAGGAACAAAGGCAGACGAGGCCTCTTAACCCTGGGAGAACACAGATGGTTAGAGGTGAGGCCAGCAAGGGGCAGATTCAGGCCCAGACTGTATAATGAACAAAAAAGCCCAAGTCTTAGACACATCATCATGTCCCACGCCCTGGGAAGCCCTGCAGGTGCCAGGGGCATGTTGACCCTCCTGGGAGATAAGACCCCAAATGGCACAGGGAAGCCTTCAGGAGCAAGGAAGGGAGGGCAGGGCCTCCAGGACAGGCATCTCCATCCACAGGCTGCCCTGTGTATATTTCTCAGTGACAGTAATGGCTCCTGCGAGGGACGGGGTCAGAGGCAGACAGAAGCGAGAGCTTTGAGACAGGATTAATTCTGCCAGTACCAGAGGATGAAAAAGGAAAGCCTACGGTTCTCAGAGGTACAGAACTGCCAGGGGCCTGATGTTTACAAGGTGGGCAGAGGTGTCTGAAGAGGTCCACCTGTCTAAAGACTTATGGCCATAGTCTTCATTATCCTAAAAGCAGCAATTTCCCAGTTAACTTCCTCTAAGTTTAAACCAAAGCCAAACCCATTGCCACTGAGTCCTGATAAAAGGCCTGGAGTGCTCAAGGGTGGGTTTTCCAGTAGAGCAATGAGGGGAGGAAGATGGTAATAGCATACCTGACAAGGAGACTCTTCTTTGTGCCTTGCGTTACCTACTCAATTGCACATGGTGTTCAGCCCTCATCTTTGCGTATACACGTGTACATGCATTAAGAGTTACTGTATTGAGCCTCGCAGAATTCTTTTTGGTCCTTTCTAGGGATAGAGATCAGAAGAGGTCACTGGCTCCATATACCAAACATGAAATCTGCAGAGTCTGACTTTTGTACAGTCTGTGTTTGTGTTCTCTATCCAGGGATTAAAATCTCTGATCTGACATTAAAGATTGTTTTTTTTCCTACAAGAAAAAGAGGAAGACCCTCAACAAGATGGATTAACACAGTGACTGCAACAATGGGATCAAACAGCAACAGGTGTGAGGATGGTGCAGGATGGGGTAGTATTTCCTACTGTTGTACATAAGGTGATTATGAGTCGGAACCAACTTGATGGCACCTAACAACAACAACAACATAAAAAAAATAGTTTTAAAAACATATATGTCATATTTTACGACTTGCAAATATCTTATAATCTTATTATGACATACGTAACAGTACAAATTTGTAAAGAAGTTATAATACAAGCCATCCCTACATATGTATGATGCTCCTGCTCTCCCAAGGTGTCCAGTGTTCAAAGACACATGTGTGTCCTTCCTTACATTTCTCTTTTCTGGGACACATGTTACAGTTGTACGTATCCATGTAGATCTATTTGCATGTTTGCTGTTACAGAACCTTCAACACAGTCTACCCACATTGCTCCTTGCCCCTTTTTTCACTTGACATTTGATCATGGCCCCCTGTAAGTCAGTAGATATGGAACTAATGCTGTTTGGTTCTTCTAATTTTTTAACTCGTATTTATACACAAAGAATGTAAATAAATGGGAACAATGACAATGTGCAACCTATACACTTTCATATAATTCTACAGAAATGAAAACACATAGCAGCTATGATCTTTAAAAAAATCTGCTGCCATTGAGTCGATTAAGCATAGTCTTTTCAGTATGTTCTAGCTCCCCACCCCTTGTCCCTTCCCATAACTGAATCTAAGATAGTTCATATCAACAATCAGGTAAGTGTTCTATCTTATTATTCTTGCTTAACTATCATACTCATACATGCAAATAACCACATCTACTCATTTATGGACATATATATATATACATATAAAAAAATTTTTTTATATGCTTATGTAAATACATTTGGTTATTTGTTATTGTTTTACCCATAGGGGCTCACTTTATATATATACTTCTCTCTGTCTTGCTTTTTTTTCTTCAATGATACTTCACAGTGATTTCACTTACTAATCTTCTATAGCTCTGTTTCATTCTAATGACTACCATATATTATTATATGATATGGTTATTATATTATTATTCTAATATTACTGGAATATTTGAATATTATGTATTAAAATTTTATCATAATATCACATCATCAATGGGCAATAATTTTATTTTTCCTTTTTTGTCTTTAACAATAACCATCCTTTGCATATACTACATGGAGCCTTGGTGGCACAGTGGTTAAGAGCCCAGCTGCTAACCAAAAGGTTGGCAGTTCGAATCCACCAGCTGCTCCCTGGAAACTGTATGAGGCAGTTCTACTGTGTCCTGTAGGGTTACTATATACTCTAGGATTTGTATCTGTGGGGTAGATTCTAATGAGTGACATTTCCAGTTCAAAGAATGTTTTAAAAAGTATAGAGCCATGTCTATGTCTTTCCCCTATGAGCCTGTAGTAACGCACCTGTCTTTGTCATCTAGTGCTGCTTTAACAAAAATACCACAAGTGGATAGCTTTAACAAAGAGAAATTTATTCTCTCACTGTCTAGTAGGCTGCAAATCCAAATGCAGGGTGGCTTTCTATCTCTGCTAGCTCTGGAGAAAGGTCCTTGTCATCACTCTTTCCTTGGTCTGGGAGCTTCTCAGTGTGGGAATCTCAGGTCAATTGCTTCCCTTTCCTTTTATCTCTTGTAAGGTAAAAAGTGGAGCAGGCCACACCCCAGGGAAACTCCATTTACACTGGATCATAGTAAGGGTGTTAAAATCCCACCCTAATCCTCTTTAACGTAAAATTACAATCAAAAGTGGAGGACAATTACACAATACTGGGAATCATGGCCCAGACAAATTGATATATACCTTTTGGAGGGGACATAATTCCATCCATGACAGCACCTTTCCAGCCATGTCTGAGGGCATCCTTCTTCCCACAGCCCACCCAGCCATAAGTGGTGTTGATTTTTAAATTGTGCCAGTTTCACTGGGATTTTGATTGACATTTTCTTAACTATCAGTGTTTTTGAAACTTTGATTATTTTTATTGGGGATTTGGATATTTTCTGAATGGTCGGTAATTGCTCATTACCAACAGTGCTGATGAGGGCCACGATACATAGATGCTGAAAAAGTGGGAGAAAAATGAAGAACAGAACTCAGGTTATTAAAAAGTCCAGACTTACTGGACCAGTTGAGACTAGAGGACTCCCTGAGATTATCACCCTGAGATACTCTTTAAACCTTGTACTGAAACTATTCCCTGAGTTCATCTTTTAGCGAAATAGCAGACTGGCACACAAAATAAAGGGTATTATCCATCAGTACGGCACTCCATTAAAAAGCCATTATATGCAGCCAAAATGTCAACCATTACTCTAAAGCAAAGACGAGATGATAAGGGGGCAGGGAAACTAGAGTACTGGAAATGGAACAACCAGAACACAATTAAAGACACTGTTGACACGCTGTGAAAGATCTGAATGATTTTTGTAGAAATTGTCAGACAGGAACCTAATTTGCTGCGTAAAGTTTCACCAAAAACATAATAAAATATTATTAAAAAAAATCATTGCTCATTTTCCAAATGCCAAATTTTTGTGTCTCCTTCATCTAAAGTAGGAATAGTTATTAGTCCTTTGTCATCTACGTTTCAAATTTTTAAATCTTTTGCTTGTTTATCTTTTCTTTTTTTTTTTTTTTTGCGAGTGATATTTTCCTCTCTTCAATAATTGAAATGTTTTATGCTCAATTACATCTACCTTTTCTCTTAGAATTTCTGGATTTCCTATATAGGTTAAGAAAATCTTACATGTAACTTCGTAATTTTCTGTTAAGATTGTTGTTGATTTATACATTAAATTTGTAAATCCATGTGGTATTTTGGCACACTTTTCTATAAGGACAATCAGTTGAGTCAGCACCATTTATTATGTAAATCATAATTTTGCCTAGTTGAAATATCAACTCTGTCTTCGTGGTTATTAGGATCTCCTTATGAATTTTCTATTTTGTTCCATTGGTGTATTTCTCAGTTCCTAGTATAAACCCTGGTGGCGCAGTGGTTAAGAGCTATGGCTGCTAACCAAAAGGTTGGCAGTTCAAGTCCACCAGGCGCTCCTTGGAAACTATGGGGT
Source organism: Loxodonta africana (assembly GCF_030014295.1). Lineage (NCBI taxonomy): Eukaryota > Metazoa > Chordata > Mammalia > Proboscidea > Elephantidae > Loxodonta > Loxodonta africana. Next base: position 967,340 of record NW_026975528.1, read on the forward strand.
AGTTCTACCCTGTCCTATAGGGTCACTATGAGTCAGAATCGACTCGACAGCATGGGTTTGGTTTTTTGGTTTAGTATAATGTATTAATATGTTCTATTATTCAATGAAAGAAGGCTGCACTTACTATCCTTTTTCATATTTCAATTGTCTGTTCTTTGGTATAAGGAGCCCTGGCGGTGCAATGGTTAAGCACTTGGCTGCTAACCGAGAGGTTGGCGGGTCGAACGCACCCAGCAGCTCTACAGGAGAAAGACCTGGGAATCTGCTTCTGGAAAAATTACAGCCCCCTTCCTTCCCCCTCAGAAAAAACCCTAAGTGGCAGTTCTACTCTGTGTTCAGTTCAACAGACAACTATTTTGATATTCCAATGGGAATCACATTATATATATATCTTAGTTTTGAAACACTTGACTTATTTTACAAGTCTTCACGTTTGGGAGAACAGGCATATTTCTTTGCGTTCATTCGGGTTTTGTTTTATTTACTTCAGTAGATTATTTTCTTCATATAGGTTCCTTACCGTTTCTATCAAAACATTTCCCTAAGTATCTTATTGTTTTTGACACTATTTGGTACAATCAAATAGCAGAGAAAAAAGAATGGTCTATCCTTCCCATTTCCATTTTTTCGCGTGCTTATTTCTGGTCGAAAATATAGCACTGATTTTGGTATATATGTCCTATATCCTGCCACTTTATCAGCAATTTTATATTCGTCTTCTAGGTTTGCAATTATATCAGCATTAAAAAAGTTTTAAAATCTTTTAATAGTTACCCTCGTTATTTAAAATTTCTGGCTTATTCATTCACCGTCAAAACTATATTCTGGGATAGAAGTAATTATAGCTATCTTTGTTTAGTTGTGAATTTTATCAAAATGAATGGACTGTTTTGTAGTCTATCCCACATTTGTTAAGTTTTGGGATAATTCGTTGCGCACCAGTAGATAACAAACACATTGACCTTGCCGACCATGATTGCATTTAGCTTCGTGGGCAAGTTGGGGAGAGTTTCATCTTCATCTATTCTTTGATGGATCCTGTCTAAGACCAAAATTAACTGTTTGCATGCTTCATGAAATCTGAGAGCCAACCAGGCCTGTAATTTTCTTTGCAGGAAGATTTTTAACTCTAATCCATTTTCGACTCAACGGCAAGTAGCGACAACAACAATCCATTTTGCTTCATGGAATCTTCTGGCAATAATTTATTAGAGAAGTTTCCAATGTGTGCTCTAGGCTGCTAGAAACCCATCTTTAAAGATTATGTGGATATTCACTCTTTTCAGCCTTATCCAAACCCATTGATCAATCCCAGATTCTCCCCATTTCCACAAAGGTCCTTTCCTGCATCCACTCCTGGTACCAGTTCCCTCCTCTCAGACTTTGTATTTTCTGAAAAGAAATGAACAGTGTGCCACCCAAGCAGTGTCGTGCCCACAGGCTCCTGAGTCCAAAATAGGGAGGATACTGTCTTCAAATATTCTTTTATTTTCTATTTTTGTCTTTACTTAATTTCTTTTTCATACCGTATCGTAATTGTTTTAAAGTTGTGCTTTTATGTCTGGGTCTGAAACCCAGCTGAGATTCCCTTTGTGTGTGGTATGTTGTGGTGTCCAGCTGCATGTGGGCATCAAAAGGACACATTTTTCAGGAGGGTGGGGATGGGGAGGGTGCTGACACATTGCCGGGATTGCAACCAATGTCGAGGAACAATTTGTGTATGAATTGCTGAATGGCAAACTAATTTACTATGTAAATTTTCACCTAAAGCACAAAAATGTTATACACACACACACACACGCACATTGTGAAACTAAAAGGCAGGGAGAGGCAGTTGGGGCGGTTGGGCCAACCACAGTGGGTGCTGCGCGCGGGGAGAGGAGCACTCCAGGGCGTCACGGAGTCCTGCGCCCAGCAGGGCTGGCAGAGGACCTGAGCCTGGGTCCGGTGCCTCTGGCGAAGGGCCAGCTCCCCTCATACCTGCCTGCCAGCCAGGCTTCAGCCCCTGCCCTCATCCCTCTGGGTCTCCCCCACCAGTCTCCTCATTGCTACCACTAAAATTTAGGGGGAGGCCAATGCCACGGAGGGGGTGGCCCAGAACCTGGACTTCAGGAGCTCCGCGTGCACCGCCGGGCCCGCAGCACTTCCGCTGCGAATCAGTCAGCTGTCGGGTATCCCTAGGACGCTAGGCACGGGTGAGTGAGTTGCGATCACACATGGGTTTCTAAATCCATCCATAGGAAACCCCGGGGGGTGCACTTCCAGGAGGAAAAGGCCAGGCCAAAGAGGCCACACTGTCAGGTGGACCCTCTCTCCAGTCAGGACTCACCACCTGCACCGCACTGGGAAGAGTCCTCCCAAGGGCTCACCCCTAGATTGAAGGCCACGATCAGACTGTGGGGATCCCCAGGCTCCCAGAGCTGCAGCACCGCACGGGGAGGGTGAAGTGGTGCTTACAGGCCAAGCCCTGGCAGCAGTTCCTCTTGCATGTGACCCCTTTGTCAGCCTGAATTTCTTGCACTGTTTTTCCACCAGCCTGGCATTCCGCAACAGAAGCTGCAGGGAGAGTTGCCTCATGAAGCTGCTTTGCACTGAGGTCCTGAGCCTGTGCACTCCCAGGACGAGGTCCCATGATTTTAGTTGGGTGGTTTCTTTCCAATGACATGTTTTCCTAGATTTTCTTCTCAGCCCTATCTAGTTCTTTCTTCTTTTCCTCCCACCTCCATTTTGTTGGCTCCTGTGACATCTATCAGTTCTTTTGCCCCCACCCTCCCATGACTCTGCCACTGTAGACCCCACCCTGGAAGACCCCCATGGAAGGTGCTAGAGAGTGGTTCATGGGCCCCTAGCTGCTCAGCAATTTGGGGAGGGGGTATCTAGGGATCTACACTTCTAAGAAGCTCTTCAGGCAATTCTGGTCCTGATACAATGGAAGGCTTTATTTTAGAGGTCAGCTGTGAGCAGGCCCCTACTGAGAATGGCTGTGGCAGGTTTTCCACACACCCCTCTGCTTTGCTCAGTCTAGGGGAGACAGAAGAAGATAGCAGAGCTAAGCTGCAAGGATTTCCTGCAGCAAAGCCTGCCCTGGTGTGGGCTAGGGAATTTGTTTCCCCCATTCTCATCACTAGCTGTGAGCAGACTGTTCTCTGCTCAGACAGAGTTAACAAAATGAGCTCGAAACAATAAATGCCTGTTTGGAGCCCTAGTTGCTAAAAAAAAGGCGGGAGGGGGGGAATGAAACAAGAATCCAAAGGACGTGAAATGAGCCTCCTCTTTTGACACTCTGCCTGGTCCCTAACTTTCTCATCTTCCACCTCCCAAGACTGTACAAACTGAGTTCAGATCCTGGAATAAAGATCCCCAGGAATATTGCTGCTTTCGTCGCCCCGTGAGGGTTTCCCCAGTGCTGGCCAGAATAAGGTCTGAGAATCCTCCAGGGACTGCCCAGGCCTGTGTACTAGACATTCAACACACTGAGGTTCAGAACCACTTCAGTTTTCCAACACTCGGGCTTGACCCCAGGGACCTGACCCTGAGGAAGCTGAGATTTTCTGAAGTCAATACTCCCACCCACTCCTCGGGTTCTCCCCATCTGAGCCTCAGGATCAGTCAGGCCTCATGTCCTCTCAGCAGTGTTTCTGCTAAAGGACAACAAAGGGTACTGTAAGGAGCCCTGGTGGCACAGTGGTTAAAGTGCTCAGCGGCTAGCCAAAAGTTTGGTGGTTCAAACCTGCCAGCCACTCCACAGGAGAAGAGGTGGCAGTCTGCTTCTGTGAAGATTTACAGCCTTGGAAACCCTGTGGGGCAGTTCTACTGTGTTGTACAGGGTCTCTATGAGTTGGAATCGACTTGATGGCAGTAGGTTTGGGTTTTGAAGGACACTGTGGGTTTGTGCTCTATACCCTGAGCACCTGCCCACTCTGAAAGGTGCAAGGAGCTACTGAAAGGACACCATCATAACTGGCAGAAGCCACAGCCCATGGTGCTGAGGGAAAGCTGGGAGGGAGAGAGAGGTGGATGAGTTAGAAAGGCCCGGTTCTGCAGGCAGCCAGGGGCCAGGGTGACCTGAAGCCAGAAAGCTGACTGAAGACGAAAAGCTTCAAACCTGCCCCTCCTGAGTCCGTTTCTTCTTTCAAAGTCTTTCGCTGCTCTTATTGGCTAGGCCTGAAAGGCCTTTGCTTTAACACGAAGGAGCCTCCAAAGCCTCTTGGGGCAAAGAATAGCCCAGGAGGCCCTGTCAACCACACTCCGTCCTTCCCGCAAGTCCGAGGGCCAGTAGTTTCAGCCTTCCAGCTCCTCCACCGATCTAATGACTTGAAACAGGGTTTCACTGAAGCTCAAACATGACATAGACTGGAAATACTCCTGGGTTCTCTTCTCACAGCAGCTGATCGCTTGGTTCCTAGTTTTATTAGAAAACTTAGATACGGGACGAGAAGAGGAGATTGTGGAATGCCTGACATCTTAGCGCCAGTTTTTTTTTTTTTTTCTTGAGGAGAAAAGAAGGCGGCATTTACTGTGTCCTTTTCCGTGAGTCTCACGAAATTCTCACGAAGACCCTCTCAGTTAAGGACTGGTGGGAAGTGCCTTGCTTTTCTTTTAAACTTTGTCCTGAGGTGCTTTGATTATGGAGCACATATGAAGAATTTTCCCCTCAGGGAAGCATTCTAATTCTTACCTAGACTGTAAGCAGAATGACGACATTTTAAGCACTAAGCTTGGTACATAAGTGAGTGGGCACCCCTCAAAGCAGGCCTGTGGAGAGGTTCATTCACGATTCCCTGGGAGGCACACCCGTTGCTCCAGACAACTTTGAAATGCCTCCCTGGGGAAGGCCTTCAGGCCTGGTTCCTGGCCACATGGGAATTCAGTCCCGTTTTTCTGTTAACACTGCTCATTTGGGGTCCAGAATGATATTGCCCAATGTCTCATTTCCAAGGCCTCTGCTGTGAGTGTGACTAAGAGACAATATGGGAATTCTTAGAAAATCCTGCAAGAAAGGCACTTTTTAAATTCAGTATTTTTCAAACCAATGAAGTTTTCATTCTTACTGAAAAAGGGGAAAAAATGCCACAAACTCGGGGGGGGGGTGGGTGGGGATATTTGCAATGAACATAACTACCTAAGGATAGGCATTCAGAATATGTTAAGATCTCTCTCAGTGAATAGAGAAAAAGCAAAAACCCAATGGAGAAGAGTCACTAGAAGGCAGATTATAGCAGAGGCACCTAAAATGGCCTATAAACCCGAGCTCCTCAGAAGTAATCAGGGATCATCACAGAGACCACACAGAATAGTCCTTCCCACACAGGGAGCAGTCCAGGGCCAGGCCCCTGAATGAACGTGTTATGAAGCTATCACTGAGAAAAGAGGATCAGTCCGTCTATACCACCACTGGGGCCCACTCGGCATCCTGCATGCCTTTGACCAGAATACCTAGGTTCTGCTTCTGGTTAAGTAAAAAAACCAGGTGACCTTATAGAGGGGTTTGGAGAGCATTTCCCTTAGCCCAGCTTCTCAAAACGGGTGTCTGCTGCCCAAGAGGAGAAAATCAGAGGGAAAACCCATGCAGTGCGCAGATGGGGAGATGACCTATTTCCCTGGGGCCAGCCCTGAAATCCTATAGCCTATTTCAAGGTGGCACAGCATAGCCATATTGAGAGGGAAATCTCCATGGTTCCCTGAGATGAGCTCACAGCTCTGCCCATGTCCTGGCCCATTCCAGCACCACCTCTGGCCCCCAGAATCTAGGATTTAGATGTGACTAATTAGCTCACCATTTAAAATTCATTGCTCAAAATCCATTTCCTCATTAAGGGTTACCCTGACCACCCATTTAAAATTGCAACCAGGGAAACTCTTCCCTCCCATTCACACTCACATGCTCCCTAGCCCTGCCCTATTTTATTACTAGCACTTATCACCTTTAACTGTCTTAGTCATCTAGTGCTGCTGTAACAGGAATACCACAAGCTGATGGCTTTAACAAAGAGAAATTTATTTTCTCATACCCTAGTAGGCTAAAAGTCCAAAATCAGAGCACCAGCTCCAGTGGAAGTCTTTCTCTCTCTGTCATCTCTGGAGGAAGGTCCTTGTTACCAATCTACCCCTGGACTAGGAGCTTCTCTGTGCAGGAACCCCAGCACTGCTTTCTTGGTGTTATGAGATCTCCAACTCTCTGCTTACTTCTCTTTCATTTTATCTCTTGAAAAGAAAAGGTGGTGTAGGCCATACCCCGGAGAAACTCCCTTTACATTGGATCAGGGATGTGACCTTAGTAAGGGGGTTACAATCCCACCCTAATCCTCTTTAACATAAAATTACAATCACAAAATGAAGGGCAAGCACACAATACTAGGAATTATGGCCTAACCAAGTTGACTCATATTTTGGGAAGACACAGTTTGATCCATGACATTCCACCCTTTGCCCCCCAACCAAATTCATGTCCTTGCTACATGTAAGATGTATTTACCCCATCATATGACAGCAAAAGTCTTAAATCAACTCCTAGTCTAAAATCCAAACATTCCTCTTCATCTGTGAAATCTAGAATATAAGTTTTCTGTTTTCAAATGCAGTGGCAGGACAAGTGCAAGCTGTACGTTTCCATTACAAATGGAGAAACTAGAAGAATAGAAGGGATAACAAGCACCAAGCAAGTTAACAGAACACATTACATTATCCCTAAAGGCTTTGCAAATAATCCTCTGTTCTCTGAGACCATTTACACAATGGCCCAGCCCTCTAGACTCTAGGTATTGGCCACACTCTCCAGATTCTGAGCGGAGGCCCCAGAGCCCTGGGGTTCAGCTCTGCCTTCCTGACCCACTTTGATGGCAACTCTGCTCCCTCGACTTTAGTCATACCATTCTCCTGGTCCATCTGAGTGGCGACTCCACCCTTAGAAACACCAGAAGTCATGGCTCCACTTTGAAATCCCAGAGGTCAAGGCTATACCTTTTGAGACTAAGGCAGCTCAGCTTACAGTGTTCCTTGTCTCTTTTAACCTCTGCTTTTTGGCTTCTTGGCCCTCTGGCCTTATGCCCACATCTGTCCTATTGGGGCAAGTGTTCCAAAGCTCAGTAGCTCCCCCGATAAGTGCCTGGAGGCACCCCACTCTGCCAGGAATCCTCCAGCACACAGGCACTCAGCTCTCTCGCTCCTTGGGTTGACTTCAGCACTGCCTGGCCCTGGTTTCCTGGGTGTGCTGCTCCTGGCTCCCTGCTGCTGCTGGTCCTCTGCTGCTGTTTCTCACCATCGGTACCTTCTCCGGTGTTACCAGTTCTCCTCACTTCCTTCTGAGTCTGTCCATTTACAGTTTCAAAACCACTTCCACATTTTAAGTATCTGTTAGAGCAGCACCCCATTCTCTCAGTACCAAATTCTGTCTTAGTCATCTAGTGCTGCTACAACAGAAATACCACAAGAGGATGGCTTTAACAAAGACAAATTTATTTTCTCACAGTCTAATAGGCTGGTGATCCAAATTCACGGTGTCAGCTCCAGGGGAAGGCTTTCTCTATCAGTTTTGGAGGAAGTCTTTGTCACCTTCACTAATTGTGCCCTATTTTATTACTAGCACTTATCACCTTTAACATAATAAATATTTCCTACTTTATTACATTTATTATCTATTGTCTCTCCACTGGACTATAAGCTTAGTGAGGACAGGAATTTTTGTGTGCTTTATGCATTGATATATATCCCCCGATCATAGATAGAACACTTCCTAGTGTAGTATGTTTTAGGTAGTTCAATATTTGTGGAATGGATGCATGAATCCAAAGAAAGACAGCTCGAATAGGGAAATTCTCTGCTATCTCTTCTCCCAATGATGGAGGCACAACTGTCATATCTCTGGTGATTCCAGGGCTTTCCATGCCTCTCATTTGCAGCCAAAGCTGTAGACTGGGATTTCCTAACTACTCTTTATGCTGGAGACATGCACGTGAAATGCTCCATGTCCCCCTCCCACCACTGAGATTCAAGTTGACACCCCTCACCCAGGCCCAACCAACATCCCCTCTTTTTTGCTCTTTTGGGCACTCGCTGCATCTGATCTTGCGATGTCAGCAAGGGTCAGAGAGCCCCATGGAAAGAAAGAAAGGCCCCCCCGTGTCAAATCTGCGCCCCAAAACAGACACCAAGCCCATCAGAAAATCCCAAGGCCACAGATCTTCTCATCAAATTTGTCTCAGAGGTGTCTCTTATGGAAGAATTCTGAGCTGACCACAGGTCATGGAGCCTCACCAGGTCTAGAAGGAGGGAGTCACAAGTTGGGCCTGCATGTATTGAGGTCAACACTCACACCCGTGCTTATGATAGAAGTAGACTCGGCCACTTCTGACTTCACCAATCCGTATTACTCTTCTTTGTACCTTGGTGGGCTGAGCACAGGAACCCAGCCATGGCTCTGGCTACTGCTCTGATATCCCGGTTGGGTTTGGGAATGAAGGATGGTTGCTCTAGGCACTTTTGACCCCCACCCTTCTCAGAGGTATGGCCAGTTGAATTGATGTAGATGTTTCTTCTTTATTCCCTGAATCTTCTTGAATCTGAATTCTTCATTTGGATATTCTAGGACCTCTCTCCTCAGGCTGGGATCCAGGGACCAGCAGCACTGGTAGCACCTGGAACCTTGATGGAAATGTAGACTCTTGGGCCTCAACCCAGACCTCCTGACTCAGACTCATCATTTTAACACGATCCTTAGGTGATCTGGGTGCACAGTGAAGTTTGGGAAGCACCATGACTGACCTGGATCTCAGAGAAATCAAATATAATGCATGTGAGTTCTTGGGCCCATTACAAAAGGGATTGTCATCCCTGAGATCTGGTTTGGCCCCATCTTTCTGTCAGTAAGTGAGATCTCTTTGGTTCCTTCTCAGGAGATAAGCCTTCCCAGCTTCTAGTTGAGGTCTTAAAGAGAAGTACTTAGTACCAAAGGACATGAAAAATAAACTTGAAAGAAAAATGTGTTCATTTCGAGGAGAAAACCCAGTGCAAAGTGTTGCATTTATACTTGGTATATTTTCAATCTCAGAGGAATTCACAGTTTAAATAATTCTGTTAAAACATTTTTTGTTAATTGACTGCTGAATTAATGTCTACCACTGGGACATGGAAACAACACGGATTTGCTCAACCTTGGTAATGTGAATTTATCATATTATTTCAGGAAGAAAATGCACGTTTCTTCATGAACGTGTAATTTAAATAGGGAATCTGCAGAGTTTTATAACTGTTTAACGGTTTAAGCAAGGATAATGAGATAAACTTAACAGATTCTTAGTGTGAATTCCCTTGGATTCACTTGTCGGAAAAGACAGGCAGAGGAGAGTTAAAACATATAGAAACAGTATGCTTCAAAAGCATTGATGATATGTCTTTTCATTTCTGTAGAGTTGTATGTGACTGTTGACAGTGTGTACTGCCCTGGTGGCACAGTGGCTAAAAGCTCGCTTGCTAACCAAAAGATTAGTGGTTCAAATCCACCAGCTGCTCCTTAGAAACCCAATGGGCAGCTCTACTCTGTTCTATAGGGTTGCTATGAGTCGGAATCAACTTGCTGGCAGTGAGTTCGGGTTTTTTGTTTTTTTGGTATGTTCCCGTTTATATATGAGTTAAAAATTAGAAGAACCAAAAAGATAGTGTTACTGCGATGTCTACTGACTTATGGGAAACAAGATAAATTGTCAAGTGAAGAATGGTGCAGAGAAACATGTGGGTAGAGTGTGACCTAATCTCCAGAAGAGCAAACAAACCATAAAGCTACGTGTGTACCTGTGACTATGCATATGTGTTCCAGCAAACAGGAATGTGTGAAGAGGTACACATGTGTCTTTGAACACGGACACCTTGGAGAAGCAGGTAAAATTTACACATGTGGGGATGGCTCTTATTATAATTCTTATAAAGATCTGTGTTGTTAAATGTGTTATAATAAGAATACAAAAGTTTTCAAAGTAAAAAAAAAATCATAGAAATATATATATGTATATATTTAAAACAGTTTTATTGGCTGTTATTTTATATAGGCAAAACACTGTCATCAATACTGGATTCAGAGACTTTCACCACTGGATGAAGAGCAAACTCAGAGATGGAACAAAAGTCTCAGCAAATTTCTTGCTTGTTCTTGGAGCTAATGACCTCTTCTGGTCTCTATACCTGGAAATGGCCAAAAAGAGTTCTGTCAGGATTAATGTAGTCATTGTTCAAACATCTACTGCGTGTACATGTCTTCGGGGTAAGGAAGAATGCTGGACACCATGTGCAATTCATTAAGTAACAAGTGGACCATTAGACAGTTTTTTCTCTGATGTCCCACTACCCCGTTCCTCCCCTTGTTGATCTACTGGAAAACCCATGGTATACATTGTAGGCCATTTTTCAGGACTCAACATAGAGGAAGTTAACTGGAAAGATACATCTTTTAAAGATAAAGAAGATTTTGTCCACAAGGTCTTTAGACAGGTGGACCTCCCAGGCAGCCTCTGCATAGGATGGGAATGCAAGACCCCTCTCACTCAGTATCTCTGAGCATTTCAGTCTTTCTGTTTCTTTATCAGGAGACTGCAGAATTTACCCACTTCAGAACGCTTGCTGCCATCAACCCCAACCAGTCCCATATAGGACCCCTCACTTCCACTCTGAGAAATAAAAGTAGGACAGCCTGCAGGTGGAGGTGCCTGACCTGGAGGCCCTGTCTATCCTTCCTTACCCCTGAGGGCTTCCCTGTGCCAACTGGGGTTTCATTTCCCAGGGTGGACATACTTCTGGCACTTCCAGGGCTTCCCAGGCCCTGGAGCTTGATATTAAGGATGGGACTTGGGCTTTTCTGGGCCTGCAGAGCCTGGGCCTCAAGCTGCCCCTTCCTACCCTCAACCTTTGGTTATCTGTACTCTGGCTGTCTTTACCAGGTTTAGGAGGCCTTGCCTTCTCTTTTGCTCCTTTCATCTCAGTCAGGCTTTTCTCTTCCAGTTCTCTGATCTCAGGGCAGTTCAGGCTAGACCACAGAAAAGAGAAAGATGAAACAAGTGTCATTGATTATGTGTGGAGGCTGCTGGGAAAGGAATTGACTGTCATTGGTTTAGGGCTTTATGCCCACTGCTCACCTGCAGGCAGGTTTCCCCACAGCCTACTGTCTCATTGGCTCCTTCTGTCACAAATAACGTGGTGATGCCCCCTTCACCGTCACACTTCCCTTAGAGCTGTCATTACAGAGGCTCCCTCTCAGTCTCCCAAGTCCCACTGAAATCCCATTTCACTTTCCCTACTAATGCTGTGCTCATCCTCAAGGCCTCAAGAGCTCACCATCCAGATGAGGCCTGTCGTTTCCTCTCCAAGAGAGCCTCTGAGCAGACCTGGTGTCTATGATCAGCTGTCCTGATGCTTCTTCCATCCAGTTCCCCCTCCGGCTGGAGCTCTCCATGCAGTTAAGGGGATGGAGTGGGGTGGGGAGGAAGGCACATGTGAGGATTTTACAGGTGTAGTGGGTGAAAGGAGCCTGAAAGGATGTCTTTCCAGAAGGGCCCACACTTTAAGGCCATGCCTGTACCCTCTGTAGCCAGGTCTCCCACATCTGCAGCAGCACCAGTAGGTGCTGTAGCCTCTCCAGCCCCTGTCTCTGCTCCTCTAGATGCTCCTGAAGGTGCCCGGCTCTTCTTGCCAGGACTCCAGGATGCTGACCGAGGCTTAGGTATTGTGTAGACTGGAAGCAGAGCCGATGGGGCTGTCTTTGAGAACTTGGCCTCAAGACTGGGGGCATCTTGCCTACGGAGGCATGGGATGTTTTGGTCTGCCAGACCACGGCTACCCCCTTAACTGTACACACTTGGGTGAAATACACATACTTGGCTCATTGCTTCTCTGGAGTAGCTTGATGAGTGAGATATCTGTTCAGAGGAAGCTGAGAAAGAAGACCTCTCTGATTCTTAAGGAGTCTTCCTGGACCTGAAGCTTACGTTTTTTGCTTCCGATATTCTGGCTTGAGTGGCACTTTCCTCTTGGGTTGAGACTTCTGATAATAAAGAGTTAACTTACATGAACCCTCTGGGCACTGAGTTCTCAACTGTGACCCAAGACCCTGGTTTCAGGTGTCCCTGGGAGCCTCTCCATCATCACTGTCCTCCACCTCTGCAGGACCTGTGGTTTCTTCCTTTTTCCCTGGGGACCTTCCATCTTTGGGGAACATCACTGTGGGAGACCAAGTCTCCTCTGGAAAATCTTTTGTGATATTAGCACTTCATAACAGAAGTCTATAGTCTTTCAAAGGACTATAATACACTGATAATTTCTATTGCAAAGAGAGGGTCTCCACATTAATTTTTTTGGCATTTGTTGAATGCCAAATGAAATTGTTCCTTTGGAACTTGAAAATGACCTCATTTGTCTGAACTTTCATAATCACACATGACTTCTCTGAGAGACATTTTCTATGAAAGTGATTTTCATAACAGATTTAGAGTGTAAACAGTGAAACAGGAGAAATTGTCATCACTTTTTAAACTCTTTTCAGCCTTCTTTTAAGGGAAGGGTATTTATAGGAGGAAGCATACTTAGAAAAATTTGTATTTTATATGCATATAAAGCTTCTCCTTGTATCCTTAACCAACCCAGGGTAGAAGGTTAAAATTGCCCTTTTCTGAACAGAAGGCCCTTACCATGTTGCTATGAGAAGCACTCCTTCAGGGTGAGGCAGAAACAGATGTCCATTTCTGAGAGTTTTGATGCCACAAACCTCAGGTGGGCAACATACAAGAACCTCACCTGAGTGTGGCTGGGTGTGCTGTAATGTCAGCCTAAGGGTCTGTGTACATTTCTGAATATGAAGGAAGGATTGGTGAGTTAACGAAGAAATGAATGGAAGCAGTTTGGGAGGGGAGTGAAAGCTCCAGGGACAGACAGAAGATGGGATGGGGGACTTGTCAAGAGGGTGTCAGAAAACCAGGAAGGAGCAGGAAGCACGGCCAGGGGAGGGCAGCATAGGCTAGGGGGCATCAGAGATAATGGTAGTGGGGAGAGCAACAAAACTGGCCTGTGATACAGTGGGAAATTAGTAATCCTAGATGAAGCTCAGGTTAAGTCAAGTAGGAATGTAAAAAATTCTATCCTGTAGCTATCTTTGCTGTGAGGGATTTAGGCCCTGGGGGAGAGGTAGGGAGGAGACATAGGAGGAGAAGATGAGTTCCTGGGTCTAGGGAAGGAGTCTGAAAGACCTTCTTCTGCCCTAACAGGCTGGGGCTGCATGGTTGACAATGATGTGGGCCCTGTACTTCTTCACACCACCCACTCCTAGAACCTCGTGAAAATTTTCTTAGTTCTTCACATAGTATGTTCATTCCATCTCATTAGAAAATATAATAATGCAGTACACTTTTCCCTAACCACCCTTTCCTCAGTCCTACATTCTCTGTCCCAGTTGTACACTGGCTTCCTTCCTTTCCATCAGGTTTAAAGGCCAGAACAATTGAGTATTATTTCTGCACTTATTCCAGAAATTTCTCAGAATCCTAAGTTTGATCATTGATTTATTCCTGCATTTCCCATTGACATTACAAACTTTGGTGAATTATCTACCAAATGACAGGAAATGCTTTCTTAGGTCAATCCTCCTTATGACCCTATCTGTTCACCTCAAATCCTTCATCTTCTCCTGTCATAGCCCTGATTTCTGTGGAAATCAGATCCCCTAGTTCCCTAGCTCTCACCCATCTGGGAGATTTTTCCTCCCACCCTTATTTAGAGTCTTAGAGAAAGGCCTCTTCTTCGTTTATCACTGATTCATCCTGTCTGGGTGAAGACATCCAAAAATAATGGTATTCTGAAGGATCTCTATTCCTCCTCCCAGTTACTGATGATATCTGAATCTTTCATGACTTGGAGACTCTGACGTAGTCCTGAATTTCCTGGATTTGCTATCTAAAGACACTCTCCTGCAGGAGACCTCAGATCGGCACCCTCTCCAAAGAGCAGTTGACATCTGAGCGAGCACCAAGACTTCCATAGCCCTTGTGTGACATCATTGTTGACACTGCTCGGTTCTATGGGCCCAGTTTGAAGCGAAGCTGGGCAGCAAGGAAAATATGGCAACTGTTGAAGTAGGGGCTTGGGGGCTGGGAGGAGGGAGATTATATATTAAAAATAAATTAAAACTTCTCTCTGCACTCAAAGAGGTTACCATCCCTTGGGAGGGAGAGAGAGCATACAGGGAATGAAAATAGTGTGATAGGCAGTTGCTTCCACCAAATCCTCTCATTTAACTCAATTTGAATCGTCTCTCCAGCCCTGGTCATACAACATCCACTCTGCACCCTTTTCAGGTCTCCTTAGCCTCTGAGGCTTCACACAGGCTCTTCACTCTGACTAGGAGATGTTGTCCCCCTTCCCATCTCCTGGCCTACTCTCCCTGGTGAAGTATGTGGTGAAGAGAACTGACCCTGTTGGAACAGGTTAGGCTTATGGCCTCACCAAAAAGCCCTAAGACTCAGGACTTTTATGCAGCCAGAATAGGAGGTTTAGGAGTTGACTTGGGAAAGCCCATGACCTCTGCTTCTTCCAGACTCTATTTTTGTTTTGGATGCCATTTAGAAAAAGATCCTGGAAATGGGGAGATCTATTATGGAAGAAATTAGGAAAGTTGGGGAGGTGATGAGAGAGGTGCTGACTTCTCGGTAGAAAATAGAAATTTTAACACGAAGATGCTAGGGGCTCGTTTTGTGTGACTCCCAACTGTATAGGAGGGAGGACTGGTTGGAAAACAGAACAAAAGACGATCTGTGCCTGTTGACAAATGCACCAGTGGCTTCACTCTGTCTCCTCAGAATGTTCTCATCAAGCCATCCCTCACCTTGTACTGAAGCCTCTAGAGAATTCTTGGGGTTTCCTGGATTCTGGGCCTTTGTCATCCCTTAACTATCCAACCATATTCCCAACTTGGTTCAGGCATCACTTCCTAGTTGAGATCTTCCCTGACCCTTTTCCTGGTAAATTTGTCCACTTCTTGCTCTGTACACCTTTGTATTCAAGATACCCTTTACCACCACATAAAACACAATTACATTTACTTGCCACAGATGATTTTAGGAAGGTCGACACATTCTCCCTCTCTCTGTGTCCATGCCTTCTGTGAGACTCTGGAGCGCCTTTCCTCAGCAGCAGGAGTCTTTCTGCACCCTCAGTTGAGGCTGACCTTACGGTTGCTTTGGCCATTAGGATAGTAGTGAACCGGATACAAGGTGAGAGTTGAAAGGACTTTGCATTCAGACTTGCCCTTTTGTTGCTCTTAAAGCCTGAGAACCCATGGGAACGGACCCAGACCAGCCTGCTGGATGATGGGAGACCATTGGAGAGAGGATCCAGCAGTTTCACTGAGTTGATTTTAGATGAAATGGCTCCTAGCTGACCTGGAAGCGAATTGTAGACACATGAGGAAGGCCTGCTGCGAGTCACTGTGCTTGGCCCAGATAGGAAGATCCCCAAATTGACAACCAGAATAACTCTGAGCTTAGTAAGTGGTTGTTCTTTTAAGTGCTACATTTTGGGGTCATTTGTTACACAGCAATACACAACTGATACAACGGTTAACTTGGCTCTTTCTCTGATCAGGCAATGAGGGACCTTCTCTGAGTTATCTTATCATCAAGAGTACATGGCATAGGGTCTGACATGTAGTCAGTATACAGTAGATCTTTGTTGACTTAATGGATAAATGAATAATATGAATCATAAGTGTGAATCTGCATAAAATCCTGTGTGAAAAAAAGCATGATATTTCTTTAAATAAACTGAATTCCAGCTCAGAGCAGCCTGCTTACAAAATTGGGGGGCGGGGGGGGGGGACGGGGTGGTGGATTTTCACCGTACTTATTTTTAGGTTTCCTCCTCATCCAGATATGCAATAATTCCTGGGGTCTAATGAAGGACCAAGGTTTGGAGACAGGCTTCAAAACACCCATTGCCCCAGCCTACGTGGGTGATTTCTCTAGAAGTATTGGCTCTGCTCCTTCCATTCCTAGCTGGAGCAGGAGAACCTTGGCAGGGCTGCGAACACCATGATGGGGTTTGTGTACCTATGTGCCTGCATTATCCTTTGAGGTGCTGCCGTCTACCCCAGGGCACTGTCAAGAAGCAGGGCCAACCCCTTTTCTATTTCTAGGACTCTGCTATCCGACTCTCACTCCTCCCCTGGGTTTCAGTTCACGCAGTGTGATTACTCCAGTGAGCTGAGACTTTTACAACAGGCTCTTCAGGGTCTCAAAGCTTCAGAGGTTCAACCCTGTGAGTCCAACTACCTCCTTGAAATAAGATAGAGAAGGAAGAAAAATATAGGAAAATTTTATTTTGAATTTAATGTTTCAATAAATTTTCTTGTCATGTGTTTTGAAAGCGTCCTGCCTAAAAATTCCCCCTGTTCTCTTACAATTTGCAAGACAGTGAAAAGGGAATGTTTGATTGTGTCATAATCTGCAGAGAATGTAAAGCACACATTAGGTCCATTCCTCCTGATGCTCACACTAGAGCACCCCACCCACTTGGAAATTTCTGCAAGTATTTCGGAGTCCCTCACACATCCACAATGAACAGCTTTCAAATTCTCCTAAGCAGGAATTATTACTGTCACAGCCTGTGACCCAATAAGCAAGGTTATGCATGGGTCCAGTTGTGCCTTCCCACTAATCTACAGTGCACCATTTCACCTGTCAACCACCACATCAAAGACGTGGTGAAACCCATGTGAAATTGCCGTACATTGTTGCTGTTGTGTTGTTCTTGTTAGGTGGATCTAATCAGTTCCAGCTCATACTGACCTTATGGACCACAGATGGAAACACTGCCCAGTCCTGCACCATCCTCACAGTTGTCACCATGTTGGAGACCACTGTTGCAGTCACTGTGTTAATCCATCTCATTGAGGAACTTCCTCTTTTTTGCTGAGCTTCTACTTTATCAAGCACGATGTCTTTGTCCAGGGACTGGTTCCTCCTGATAACATGTCCAAAGTACGTGAGACAGAGCCTCATCATCCTCGCTTCTAAGGAGCACTGTGGTCATACTTCTTCCAAAACAGATTTGTTTCTACTTCTGGTAGCCCATGGTATATTCAATATTTTTTTGCCAACACCATAATTCGAAGGTGTCAGTACTTCTTCAGCCTTCCTTATTTATTGTCCCAGCTTTTGCATGCATGTAAAAAAAAAAAATGCATATAAGGCGATGGAAAATACCATGGCTTGGGACAGGCCCACCTTAGACCTCAGAGTGTCATCTTTGCTTTTGAACACTTTAAAGAACTCTTTTGCAGCCAATCTGCCCAATACAATAAGACATTTGATTTTTTTGACAGCTGCTTTCCTGGATGTTGATTGTGGATCCAAGCAAAATGAAATCCTCTACAACTTCAGTCTTTTCTCTGTTTATCATGTTGCTGCTTATTGGTTCAGTTTTGATGATTTTTGTTTTCTTTATTTTCACCATACTTATTCAATCTGTACGTTGACCAAGTAACCTGAGAAGCCAGACTGTATAGAAGAATTTGGCATCAGGATTAGAGGAAGACTCATTAACAATCTGTGATATGCAGATGACAAGACCATGCTTACTGAAAGTGAAGAGGACTTGAAGCACTTAGTGATAAAGATCAAAAACCACAGCCTTCATTATAGACTACACCTCAACATAAAGAAAACAGAAATCCTCACAACCAGATCAGTAAGAAACGTCATGATAAAAGGAGAAAATATTGAACTTGTCAAGGATTTCATTTTACTTGGAGAGACAATCAAAGCAGCATTCAAGAAATCAAATGACGTGTTACTTTAGGCAAATCTGCTGCAAAAGACTTCCTTAAAGTGTTAAAAAGCAAAGATGTCACTTTAAGGACCACGGAGTGCCTGATCCAAGCCATGGTGTTTTCAACTGCCTTATACGTGTGTGAAAGCTAGACAAGGAGTAAGGAAGACCAGAGAAGAGTTGGTGCCTTTGAATAATGGTTTTAGTGAAGAATATTTAATGTACCGTTGACTGCCAAAAGGAGAAAAAAATCTGTCTTGGAAGAAGTAGAGCAAGAATGTCCTACTGAGCAGTTACATCTCTCTTAGAGGGTTGCTGTAAGTTGGAATCAACTCAATAACAATGGGTTTCATTTGGTTTAAGTGGCATTCAAGGCAAAAATGTTTTATATAAATATCACCAAATACATTTCCTAAATATAAATTGATAATTTAAATTTTGTTGCATTTTTTATTTTATAAGAAAATAAAATTTATAACTCTTCAGGGTTATACTTTATCTATATTAATGGGGTGCCAATTATACTTTCTGAGCATTCTTTTTAGTTTATATGATTTTTCAGTTGAATCTAATAGTGTTTCAGGATGATTATATCATACGTAAATACCATTCGTTTTTGCTAGCTTTTCAAAGGTAAGATTTTTTGGTTCCAGTGTTGATATCCAGATCTACGATTTCCAAGAAAAATGTTGAGTATTGGATCCTTAATGTTTGATTCTAACATTGATGGAAAACATTAACAGTGTTTTATTTTCCATTTAAAATATGTATGCATTTTATCATATTACAGATTTTTTTCTGCCTCTTCTAGACTATTAAAAAAAATTAGTATGTTTGTATTTAGTGTTCTATGGGAATTTGTATTATTTTTTACCAAAAATGTTTCTCCTCCACTGATGTGATGTCGGGGTTTTTCTCTAATTTGGAGTATTCATTGACTTCTCTCTTTCTCTAACATCTTATATACAACACTTTCTGTTGGTTGTATCTTCAGAATAGATTCCATATCTGCCCACTTCTAAATTACTCCCTTGCCAACACCCTGGGCCTGGCTGCCATTACAGCTTGCTCAGACACTGAAAGGGCCTCCTAACTGCTCTCCCAACTTTCAATTTTTCCCTCTAGAGTCTAATCAGACAACAACCAGGGAGAAGTTCTTAAAACATTACTCAGGTGACATGTCTCTCTGATCAAATCTTTTCAAAGATTTTAAATAAATCCAAGTCCTTTAGGCTGCCATGATAATCTTTTGGACATATCTCTCACCTCACTACAGAGCACCCCTCTCTCCCTTGATTTCTGCTGTGCATCCTCCTTATTTTGTTTCATTGCCTCCAGGCCTTTGGACTGGGGTTGGTTCTCTCTCCTAGTATTTTTTTTTTTTTTTTTTTGCATATTTTCCTGTTGGTTGTCTCTCCCCTTTCATTCAGATCTCTGCTCAGATATCACTCTTAAGAAAGGACTTTGCTGACCAACTAATTTAACCTATAAATTAACATTCTACTTCAATGCCTTGCTCATTTTGTAAGCATTAGCATTACTTTGAGTTTTACTGTATCTCTATTTGTATATGCATTTTTTGTGTATTTCTACATTGGAATGTAAGTTTCTGCTGGGCAGAGAATTTGTCTGATGGTTTACTTCCATTTCTATGGGACCTGAAACAGCAGTTGACAAACAATATGCACTTACTTAATATTTTTTAATGAATGGATGATTGTACTGGTCCTATTGTAGGACCATCTTAGGAATTTTGTAATTACAAATATATGTTTAAAATACAGTATCTTTTTATCTACTGATAGCACACATTTTCTGGGATTTTATTTATGGTATTAAATAATATGCATAAGTGAGACTTGTCCAACTTTATATTTTTGTTCTCTTTGTTATCAAATGTTTCAGTGATAATGCCATAAATATTCATGATATATTGATAACAATTAAGTAGCAACTACAATATACCAAGCAGTGTTCTACACATTTTGTTTATAATAAGTCACTTAACTTTCACAGGGAGTCCCTAGTTGCACGAATTATTAAGCTCTTTGCTGTTAACCAAAAATATTTGTGGTTTCAATCTGCCCAGAGGCACCTCAGAAGAAAGACCTAGTGATCTACCTCCAAAAGGTCACAGCAATTGAAAGCCCTACAGAGTACAGTTCTGCTCTGACACACATGGGCTTGCCATGAGATGAAATCAGTTGGATGGCAACTAGTTAATCCTCACAACGTCAAGACCTATTACTTCTATTGAATCTGTTACTGTTATTACTGCCATTGTACAGATGACAAAGTTGAGGCTCAGAGAGGTTAAGTAACTTGTCCTTGGTCATGCAACTAGAATTTGTATGATTATTATTAATCACATGGTTTTGTTCTATTTTATATTCTCCATTGTCTAAACAGAAGCATCGCAAAAGGGGGGCAGAGGAGGGCACGTGCGCCAGGGTCCAAGTCCAAGGGTGCAGCAGACAAGGTACAGAATGCTTTTAGGCGCCACAAATATGAAAGCCAGACAAGAGGGGGGACATTTCTGCTGACTCATCAACATCTATTCGTCTTGAAATTTGGGATAGGGAAAGGCTGAACTTAGAGATTGCCCCTGGAAATGCCTTACCCTCACTATGCCCTGTGTCTGAAATATATTACAAAGTATAAGAATTGCAAGTTTCTTGATATTTTGATAAAAGTAACATAAAAATTATACGACAGTGATTTGCTTTGGATTTTACTAGTTCAGTAGCTTTCTAGTTTAGGTATTTTCTATTCAGTATTTTTTTTGTATTTTATTGATTATATTTTGCTAATGTATATCTGTGAACAGACTTACACGCGTGTATATGAACGCACACATGCATGCACACACTCCTACACTCGTGAACACACATATCCACTCAAGGATTTCATGGATAAAATTAAAATATTGACATGAAGGTAGATCTCAATACTTCTCGAGATATAGAAAGTTAATGGTTAAGAAGACTAAATTCCACCAATAGTGTTTATATATTCTATGCAAATCTAATAAAAATCACAACAAAATTTGTAAAGAAAATGACAAACTAATTCTAAAACTTATGTAGGTATGTAAAGGCCCAATAGTAGCTAGAGTAGTACTAAAAAATAAGTAACAGCCCCTACCAGATACCTGACATTTTGTAATAAATGAACAGTGCTGTGTCCTTACTTAAATAAACAGACTTCTCATTTGACTAAATCTAGTTTATGTCATTGTTTAATTTCTATCTCTATGCTTACAACTACCAAATTCATATCTCCAAATAGAATCTCTTCCCTGAAATCCATGGTTGAATATCAACTTCCAAGTTAATATCTCCATTAGGATATATATTAAGTATTCAAAATTGACTTATTTGAAGTTTAAAGGTTGATTAGGCTCTCCAAGATATTTTCCTGCTCAATCTTCATCCTATCAATAAATGATGCCTTTATTCAACCAAAGCTTTAGTAGCATCCCTGACTCCACTGTTCTCTCAAAGAATGCATTATTCAGCATTTCCTCATTGTCTTCAGGATTTTGCTACTTTTGCTATTTTCCATAGTTGATGGTTCAAGTCATCATACTTACTCACCTGTACTTTTGTAATATCTATCTAAATGGTCTTACTGTGCCCATCTTTGTACCATAAAGCACATGGAATAATCCATTTAAAGTATGTTAGATTTTATTAAGGTTCTATTCAATTTTACAAAAACCTGAGTTGAATGGAAAGCTTTTAAAATTAAACTCAAGGCCCAACTCCACCTGGCCTCCATTATTGTATGCTCCTCAATTCCTATTACATCACTGGGCTCTTTCATTGTATTACAGCTATATTTTGCTGAGGTTTCTTCTATTTTAGGGCTTTAGCCAGTTCATTTACTTTGAGCAGTCTGCTTCTAGAAATGATAGAGAGACTTCATCCCTGAACCAGTTACTATCTTGTCTTTTTACCCTACTTTTTAAATTTTTCTTCAGATAGCAAGGCACCATCTTACTATATATATGTAATTATGTGTATCTATTTCTGTCTATCTACTACTAGAAAAAGAATCGATGCATGCAAACTCCAGCATTGATGAAGAATGTTGAATATACCATAGACTCCCAATAGAATGAATGTTTACTCATTCAGTCTTAGAAGAAATACAACCAAAATGTACCTTAGAAATTAGGATGGTGTCTTAGTCATCTAATGCTGCTATATCAGAAATACCACAGGAGGATGGCTTTAACAAAGAAAAATTTATTCTCTCACTGTCTAGTAGGCTACAAGTCCAAATTCAGTCGTCAGCTCCAGGGGAAGGCTTTCTCTGTCTGCTCTGGAGGAATGCCCTTGTCATCAATCTTCCCTTGGTCTGGGAGCATCTCAGTGCAGGAATCTCAGACCCAAAGGACATGCTCTGCTTCAGCACTCCTTTCTCGGTGGTATGAGGCCCCCATGTCTCTCTTCTCACTTTGCTCTTTTGTATCTCAAAAGAGATTCACTTAAGACACTACCTGATCTTATACATTTCATCAACATAACTTCTGCTAATCCATCTTATTACATCATAGTGATAGGGTGTACAACACTTAGCGAAACCACATCAGATCGTAAAATGATAGGCAATCATAGAATCACACAAGGTAATCATGACCTAGGCAAGTTGACAGATATTTTGGGGGGGGGACACAATTCAATCCATGACAGATGGTGAGACTTCAAATTGCTTACTTTGAACATGTCATCAGGAAAAACCAATTGCTAGAAAAAGGTACCATGTTTGGTAAAGTAGAGAGCCAACCAAAATGGGGGAAACCCTCAGTGAGACGGATTAACCCAATAGCTGCAACAATGGACCCAAAATACCAAAGATCATGAAGATGTTACAGGACATGGCAATCTTTCATTTTATGATGCATAAAGTCACCATAACTCGGAACCAACTTGATGGCAGCTAACAACAACTAGAATGCATATACTTTGACATCCTGCTTTGGTATCTGAAAAAAATATTTGTGTCCAGAAAGTATTTCTTGGAT